>NW_027445272.1:0-300000 GCF_048569485.1 Anomaloglossus baeobatrachus
GACTACCACTACACCAACACAGAGAATTAGGTGAATGACTCTACATTAATTCACATAATCCTAGTGACTGCGCACACAACATGGCCAAACAAAAGCAAAAGACAGTACCTGGCCTATTAATCCAATGGAAACTCATAGGCAACGCAATCCTTTGGACTAGGCAATAACATGCAGCCATACAAAGTCCATGGGCCTTGCCTCAGAGTCAAAACCACTACCTCTCAAAGCCCAAGCAAAGAGCCTACCACTACACCAACACAGAGAAGTGCGAAATTGACTCAACATAAATTCACATAATCCTAGTGACTGCGCACACAACATGGCCAAACAAAAGCAATAGACAGTCCCTGGCCTATCAATCCAATGGAAACTCATAGACAACATAGTCCATTGGACTAGGCAATTACATGCAGCCATACAAAGTCCATGGGCCTTGCCTCAGAGTCGAACTCACAACCTCTCGCAGCCCAAGAAAAAAGCCTACCACTACATCAACACAGAGAAGTGTGAAACTGACTCTACATTAATTCACATAATCCTAGTGACTGCGCACACAACATGGCCAAACAAAAGCAAAAGACAGTACCTGGCCTATAAATCCAATAGAAACTCATAAGAAACACAGTCCATTGGACTAGGCAATTACATGCAGCCATACAAAGTCCATGGGCCTTGCCTCAAAGTTGAACTCACAACCTCTCGCAGCTCTAGCAAAGAGCCTACAACTACACCAACACAGAGAAATGTGAACCTGACTCTACATTAATTCACATAATCCTAGTGACTGCGCACACAACATGGCCAAACAAAAGCAAAAGACAGTACCTGGCCTATAAATCCAATAGAAACTCATAGGCAACACAGTCCATTGGACTAGGCAATTACATGCAGCCATACAAAGTCCATGGGCCTTGCCTCAGAGTCAAACCCACAACCTCTCGCAGCCAAGCAAAGAGCCTACCACTACACCAACACAGAGAAGTGGGAAACTGATTCTACATTAATTCACATAATCCTACCGACTGCGCACACAACATGGCCAAACAAAAGAAAATACCTGGCCTATCAATCCAATGGAAACTCATAGGCAACACAGTCCATTAGACTAGGCAAATACATGCAGCCATACAAAGCCCATGGGCCTTGCCCCAGAGTCGAACCCACAACCTCTTGTAGCCCAAGCAAAGAGCCTACAAATACACCAACACAGAGAAGTGGAAAACTGATTCTACATTAATTCACATAATCCTAGTGACTGCGCACACAACATGGCCAAACAAAAGCAAAAGACAGTACCTGGCTTATCAATCCAATGGAAACTCATAGGCAACACAGTCCATTGGACTAGGCAATAACATGCAGCCATAAAAAGTCCATGGGCCTTGCCTCAGAGTCAAACCCACAACCTCTCGCAGCTCAAGCAAAGAGCCTACCACTACACCAACACAGAGAAATGTGAACCTGCCTCTACATTAATTCACATAATCCTAGTGAGTGCGCACACAACATGGCCAAACGAAAACAAAAGACAGTACCTGGCCTATCAATCCAATGGAAACTCATAGGCAACACAGTCCATTGGACTAGGCAATTACATGCAGCCATAAAAAGTCCATGGGCCTTGCCTCAGAGTCAAACCCACAACCTCTCGCAGCCCAAGCAAAGAGCCTACCACTACACCAACACAGAGAAATGTGAAACTGACTCTACATTAATTCACATAATCCTAGTGACTGCGCACACAACATGGCCAAACGAAAGCAAAAGTCAATACCTGGCCTATCAATCCAATGGAAACTCATAGGCAACAAAGTCCATTGGACTAGGCAATTACATGCAGCCATAAAAAGTCCATGGGCCTTGCCTCAGAGTCAAACCCACAACCTCTCAAAGCCCAAGCAAAGAGCCTACCACTACACCAACAAAGAGAAATGTGAAACTGACTCTACATTAATTCACATATTCCTAGTGACTGCGCACACAACATGGCCAAACAAAAGCAAAAGAAAGCACCTGGCCTATCAATCCAATGGAAACTCATAGGTAACGCAGTCCATTGGACTATGCAATTACATGCAGCCATACAAAGTCCATGGGCCTTGCCTCAGAGTCGAACTCACAACCTCTCGCAGCCCAACAAAAAAGCCTACCACTTCAGCAACACAGAAGTGTGAAACTGTCTCTACATTAACTCACATAATCCTAGTGACTGCGCACAAAACATGGCCAAACGAAAACAAAAGACAGTCCCTTGCCTATCAATCCAATGGAAACTCATAGACAACATAGCCCATTGGAATAGGCAATTACATGCAGCCTCACAAAGTCCATGGGCCTTGCCTCAGAGTCAAACCCACAACCTCTGGCAGAACAAGCAAAGAGCCTACAACTACACCAACACAAAGAAGTAGGAAGCTGCGTCTACATTAATTCACATAATCCTAGTGAATGCGCACACAACATGGCCAAACAAAAGCAAAAGACATTACCTGGCCTATCAGGCCAATGGAAACTCATAGGCAACACAGTCCATTGAACTAGGCGATTACATGCAGCCATACAAAGTCCATGGGCCATGCCGCAGAGTCAAACCCACAACCTCTCGCAGCCAAGCAAAGCAGCTTCCACTACACCAACACAGAGAAGTGGGAAACAGATTCTACATTAATTCACATAATCCTAGTGACTGCGCACACAACATGGCCAAACAAAAGCAAAAGACAATACCTGGCCTATCAATCCAATGGAAACTCGTAGGCAACACAGTCCATTGGACTTGGCAATTACATGCAGCCATACAAAGTCCATGGGCCTTGCCTCAGAGTCAAACCCACAACCTCTGGCAGAACAAGCAAAGAGCCTACAACTACACCAACACAAAGAAGTAGGAAGTTGCGTCTACATTAATTCACATAATCCTAGTGAATGTGCACACAACATGGCCAAACAAAAGCAAAAGACATTACCTGGCCTATCAAGCCAATGGAAACTCATAGGCAACACAGTCCATTGAACTAGACAATTACATGGAGACATACAAAGTCCATGGGCCTTGCCTCAAAGTCAAACCCACAACCTCTCGCAGCCAAGCAAAGAGCCTACCACTACACCAACACAGATAAGTGGGAAACTGATTCTACATTAATTCACATAATCCTACCGACTGCGCACACAACATGGCCAAACAAAAGACAATACCTGGCCTATCAATCCAATGGAAACTCATAGGCAACACAGTCCATTAGACTAGGCAAATACATGCAGCCATACAAAGTTCATGGGCCTTGCCTCAGAGTCGAACCCACAACTTCTTGGAGAACAAGCAAAGAGCCTACCACTAAACCAACACAGAGAAGTTGGAAACCGACTCTACATTAATTCACATAATCCTAGTGACTGCGCACACAACATGGCCAAACAAAAGCAAAAGACAGTACCTGGCCTATCAATCCAATGGAAACTCATAGGTAACACAGTACATTAGACTAGGCAATTAAATGCAGCCATACAAAGCCCATGGGCCTTGCCCCAGAGTCGAACCCACAACCTCTCGTAGCCCAAGCAAAGAGCCTACCAATACACCAACACAGAGAAGTGAAAAACTGATTCTACATTAATTCACATAATCCTAGTGACTGCGCACACAACATGGCCAAACAAAAGCAAAAGACAGTACCTGGCCTATCAATCCAATAGAAACTCATAGGCAAAGCAATCAATTGGACTAGGCAATTACATGCAACCATACAAAGTCCATGGGCCTTGCCTCAGAGTCGAACCCACAACCTCTTGTAGCCCAAGCAAAGAGCCTACCACTAAACCAACACAGAGAAGAGCGAAACTGACTCAACATAAATTCACATAATCCTAGTGACTGCACACACAACATGGCCAAACAAAAGCAAAAGACAGTCCCTGGCCTATCAATCCAATGGAAACTCATATACAACATAGTCCATTGGTCTAGGCAATTACATGCAGCCATACAAAGTCCATGGGCCTTGCCTCAGAGTCAAACCCACAACCTCTGGCAGAACAAGCAAAGAGCTTACAACTACACCAACACAAAAAAGTAGGAAGGTGCGTCTACATTAATTCACATATTCCTAGAGACTGCGCACACAACATGGCCAAACAAAAGCAAAAGACATTACCTGGCCTATCAAGCCAATGGAAACTCATAGGCAACACAGTCCATTGGACTAAACAATTACATGCAGCCATACAAAGTCCATGGGCTTTGCCTCTGAGTCAAACCCACAATTTGTCGCAGCCCAAGCAAAGAGCCTACCACTACACCAACACAGACAAGATGGCAACTGAGTTTACATTAGTTCACATAATCCTAGTGACTGTGCACACAACATTGCGAAACAAATGCAAAAGACATTATCTGGCCTATCAATCCAATGGAAACTCATAGTCAACACAGTCCATTAGACGAGGCAAATACATGCAGCCATACAAAGTTCATGGGCCTTGCCTCAGAGTCGAACCCACAACCTCTTGGAGAACAAGCAAAGAGCCTACCACTAAACCAACACAGAGAAGTTGGAAACTGACTCTACATTAATTCACATAATCCTAGTGACTGCGCACACAACATGGCCAAACAAAAGCAAAAGACAGTACCTGGCCTATCAATCCAATGGAAACTCATAGGCAACACAGTCCATTGGACTAGACAATTACATGGAGACATACAAAGTCCATGGGCCTTGCTTCAGAGTCAAACCCACAACCTCTCGCAGCCAAGCAAAGAGCCTACCACTACACCAATACAGAGAAGTGGGAAACAAATTCTACATTAATTCACATAATCCTACCGACTGCGCACACAACATGGCTAAACAAAAGCAAAAGACAGTACCTGGCTTATCAATCCAATGGAAACTCATAGGCAACACAGTCCATTGGACTAGGCAATAACATGCAGCCATACAAAGTCCATGGGCCTTGCCTCAAAGTCGAACTCACAACCTCTCGCAGCTCAAGCAAAGAGCCTACCACTACACCAACACAGAGAAATGTGAACCTGCCTCTACATTAATTCACATAATCCTAGTGACTGCGCACACAACATGGCCAAACGAAAGCAAAAGTCCATACCTGGCCTATCAATCCAATGGAAACTCATAGGCAACACAGTCCATTGGACTAGGCAATTACATGCAGCCATAAAAAGTCCATGGGCCTTGCCTCAGAGTCAAACCCACAACTTCTCGCAGCCCAAGCAAAGATCCTACCACTACACCAACACAGAGAAATGTGAAACTGACTCTACATTAATTCACATAATCCTAGTGACTGCGCACACAACATGGCCAAACGAAAGCAAAAGTCAATACCTGGCCTATCAATCCAATGGAAACTCATAGGCAACACAGTCCAGTGGACTAGGCAATTACATGCAGTTATACAAAGTCCATGAACCTTGCATTAGAGTCAAACCCACAACTTCTCGCAGCCAAAGCAAAGAGCCTACCACTACACCAACACAGAGAAGTTTGAAACTGACTCTTCATTAACTCACATAATCCTAGTGACTGCGCACACAACATGGCCAAACGAAAGCAAAAGACAGTACCTGGCTTATCAATCCAATGGAAACTCATAGGCAACACAGTCCATTGGACTAGGCAATAACATGCAGCCATACAAAGTCCATGGGCCTTGCCTCAAAGTCGAACTCACAACCTCTCGCAGCTCAAGCAAAGAGCCTACCACTACACCAACACAGAGAAATGTGAACCTGCCTCTACATTAATTCACATAATCCTAGTGACTGCGCACACAACATGGCCAAACGAAAGCAAAAGTCCATACCTGGCCTATCAATCCAATGGAAACTCATAGGCAACACAGTCCATTGGACTAGGCAATTACATGCAGCCATAAAAAGTCCATGGGCCTTGCCTCAGAGTCAAACCCACAACTTCTCGCAGCCCAAGCAAAGATCCTACCACTACACCAACACAGAGAAATGTGAAACTGACTCTACATTAATTCACATAATCCTAGTGACTGCGCACACAACATGGCCAAACGAAAGCAAAAGTCAATACCTGGCCTATCAATCCAATGGAAACTCATAGGCAACACAGTCCAGTGGACTAGGCAATTACATGCAGTTATACAAAGTCCATGAACCTTGCATTAGAGTCAAACCCACAACTTCTCGCAGCCAAAGAAAAGAGCCTACCACTACACCAACACAGAGAAGTTTGAAACTGACTCTTCATTAACTCACATAATCCTAGTGACTGCGCACACAACATGGCCAAACGAAAGCAAAAGACAGTACCTGGCCTATCAATCCAATGGAAACTCATAGGCAACACAGTCCATTGGACTAGGCAATTACATGCAGCCATACAAAGTCCATGGGCCTTGCCTCAGAGTCGAACTCACAACCTCTCGCAGCCCAAGAAAAAAGCCTACCACTACAGCAACACAGAGAAGTGTGAAACTGACTCTACATTAATTCACATAATCCTAGTGACTGCGCACACAACATGGCCAAACAAAAGCAAAAGACAGTACCTGGCCTATCATTCCAATTAAAACTCATAGGCAACATAGTCCATTGGACTAGGCAATAACATGCAGCCATACAACGTCCATGGGCCTTGCCTCAAAGTCGAACTCACAACCTCTCGCAGCTCAAGCAAAGAGCCTACCACTACACCAACACAGAGAAATGTGAACCAGCCTCTACATTAATTCACATAATCCTAGTGACTGCGCACACAACATGGCCAAACAAAAGCAAAAGGCAGTACCTGGCCTATCAATCCAATGGGAACTCATAGGCAACACAGTCAATTGAACTATGCAATTATATGCAGCCATACAAACTCCATGGGCCTTGCCTCAGAGTCGAACCCACAACCTCTCGCAGCTTAAGCAAAGAGCCTACCCCTAAACCAACACAGAGAAGTTGGGAACTGACTCTACATTAATTCACATAATCCTAGTGACTGCGCACACAACATGGCCAAACAAAAGCAAAAGACAGTACCTGGCCTATCAATCCAATGGAAACTCATAGGCAACACAGTCCATTGGACTAGACAATTACATGGAGACATACAAAGTCCATGGGCCTTGCCTCAGAGTCAAACCCACAACCTCGCGCAGCCAAGCAAAGAGCCTACTACTACACCAACACAGAAAAGTGGGAAACTGGTACTACATTAATTCACATAATCCTACCGACTGCGCACACAACATGGCCAAACAAAAGCAAAAGTCAGTACCTGGCTTATCAATCCAATGGAAACTCATAGGCAACACAGTCCATTGGACTAGAAAATTACATGGAGACATACAAAGTCCATGGGCCTTGCCTCAGAGTCAAACCCTCAACCTCTCGCAGCCAAGCAAAGAGCCTACCACTACACCAACACAGAGAAGTGGGAAACTGATTCTACATTAATTCACATAATCCTACCGACTGCGCACACAACATGGCCAAACAAAAGACAATACCTGGCCTATCAATCCAATGGAACCTCATAGGCAACACAGTCCATTAGACTAGTCAAATACATGCAGCCATACAAAGTTCATGGGCCTTGCCTCAGAGTCGAACCCACATCCTCTTGGAGAACAAGCAAAGAGCCTACCACTAAACCAACACAGAGAAGTTGGAAACTGACTCTACATTAATTCACATAATCCTAGTGACTGCGCACACAACATGGCCAAACAAAAGCAAAAGACATTACCTGGCCTATCAATCTAATGTAAACTCATAGGTAACACAGTACATTGGACTAGGCAATTGCATGCAGCCATACAAAGCCCATGGGCCTTGCCCCAGAGTCAAACCCACAACCTCTCGTAGCCCAAGCAAAGAGCCTACCAATACACCAACACAGAGAAGTGGAAAACAGATTCTACATTAATTCACATAATCCTAGTGACTGCGCACACAACATGGCCAAACAAAAGCAAAAGACGGTACCTGGCCTATCAATCCAATGGAAACTCATAGGCAACGCAATCAATTGGACTAGGCAATTACATGCAGCCATACAAAGTCCATGGGCCTTGTCTCAGAGTCAAACCCACAACCTCTCTCAGCCCAAGCAAAGAGCCTACCACTACACCAACACAGAGAAGAGCGAAACTGACTCAACATAAATTCACATAATCCTAGTGACTGCGCACACAACATGGCCAAACAAAAGCAAAAGACAGTCCCTGGCCTATCAATCCAATGGAAACTCATAGACAACATAGTCCATTGGACTAGGCAATTACATGCAGCCATACAAAGTCCATGGGCCTTGCCTCAGAGTCAAACCCACAACCTCTGGCAGAACAAGCAAAGAGCTTACAACTACACCAACACAAAAAAGTAGGAAGCTGCGTCTACATTAATTCACATATTCCTAGTGACTGCGCACACAACATGGCCAAACAAAAGCAAAAGACATTACCTGGCCTATCAAACCAGTGGAAACTCATAGGCAACACAGTCCATTGGACAAGACAATTACATGCAGCCATACGAAGTCCATGGGCTTTGCCTCAGAGTCAAACCCACAATTTCTCGCAGCCCAAGCAAAGAGCCTACCACTACACCAACACAGAGAAGTTGGTAACAGAGTTTACATTAGTTCACATAATCCTAGTGACTGTGCACACAACATGGCCAAACAAATGCAAAAGACATTATCTGGCCTATCAATCCAATGGAAACGCATAGGCAACACAGTCCATTAGACTAGGCAAATACATGCAGCCATACAAAGTTCATGGGCCTTGCCTCAGAGTGGAACCCACAACCTCTTGGAGAACAAGCAAAGAGCCTACCACTAAACCAACACAGAGAAGTAGGTGAATGACACTACATTAATTCACATAATCCTAGTGACTGCGCACACAACATGGCCAAACAAAAGCAAAAGACAGTATCTGGCCTATCAATCCAATGGAAACTCATAGGCAACACAGTCCATTATACTAGGCAATTACATGCAGCCATAAAAAGTCCAAGGGCCTTGCCTCAGAGTCAGATCCACAACCTCTCGCAGCTCAAGCAAAGAGCCTACCACTACACCAACACAGAGAAATGTGAAACTGACTCTATATTAATTCACATAATCCTAGTGACTGCGCACACAACATGGCCAAACGAAAGCAAAAGTCAATACCTGGCCTATCAATCCAATGGAAACTCATAGGCAACACAGTCCTTTGGACTAGGCAATTAGATGCAGCCATACAAAGTCCATGAGCCTTGCATTTGAGTCGAACTCACAACCTCTCCCAGCCCAAGCAAAGAGCCTACCACTACACCAACACAGAGAAGTGGGAAACTGACTCAACATTAATTCACATAATCCTAGTGACTGCGCACAAAACATGGCCAAACAAAAGCAAAAGAAGGCACCTGGCCTATCAATCCAATGGAATCTCATAGGTAACACAGTCCATTGGACTATGCAATTACATGCAGCCATAAAAAGTCCATGGGCCTTGCCTCAGAGTCGAACTCACAACCTCTCGCAGCCCAAGAAAAAAAGCCTACCACTACAGCAACACGGAGAAGTGTGAAACCGACTCTACATTAACTCACATAATCCTAGTGACTGCGCACACAACATGGCCAAACAAAAGCTAAAGACAGTACCTGGCCTATCAATCCAATGGAAACTCAGAGGCAACCCCATCCATTGGACTAGGCAATTACATGCAGCCATACAGAGTCCATGGGCCTTGCCTCAGAGTCTATCCCACAACCTCTGGCAGAACAAGCAAAGAGCCTACAACCACACCAACACAAAGAAGTAGGAAGCTGCATCTACATTAATTCACATAATCCTAGTGACTGCGCACACAACATGGCCAAACAGAAGCAAAAGACATTACCTGGCCTATCAAGCCAATGGAAACTCATAGGCAACACCGTCCATTGAACTAGGCAATTACATGCAGCCATACAAAGTCCATGGGCCTTGCCTCAGAGTCAAACCCACAACTTCTCGCAGCCAAGCAAAGCGCCTTCCACTACACCAACACAGAGAAGTGGGAAACTGATTCTACATTAATTCACATAATCCTACCGACTTCGCACACAACATAACCAAACAGAAGACAATACCTGGCCTATCAGTCCAATGAAAACTCATAGGCAACACAGTCCATTGGACTAGGCAATTACATGCAGCCATACAAAGTCTATGGGCTTTGCCTCAGAGTCAAACCCACATTTTCTCGCAGCCCAAGAAAAGAGCCTACCACTACACCAACACAGAGAAGTTGAAAACTGAGTTTACATTAGTTCACATAATCCTAGTGACTGCGCACACAACATGGCCAAACAAAAGCAAAAGGTAGTACCTGGCCTATCAATCCAATAGGAACTCATAGGTAACACAGTCAACTGAAATAGGCAATTACATGCATCCATACAAACTCCATGGGCCTTGCCTCAAAGTCGAACCAACAACCTTTCGCAGCTTAAGCAAAAAGACTACCACTACACCAACACAGAGAAGTAGGTAAAGGACTCTACATTAATTCACATAATCCTAGAGACTGCGCACACAACATGGCCAAACAAATGCAAAAGACATTATCTGGCCTATCAATCCAATGAAATCATAGGCAACATAGTCCATTAGACTAAGCAAATATATGCAGCCATACAAAGTTAATGGGCCTTGCCTCAGAGTCGAACCCACAACCTCTTGGAGAACAAGCAAAGAGCCTACCACTAAACCAACACAGAGAAGTTGGAAACAAACTCTACATTAATTCACAGAATCCTAGTGACTGCGCACACAACATGGCAAAACAAAAGCAAAAGACAGCACCTGGCCTATCAATCCAATGGAAACTCAAAGCTAACACAGTACATTGGACTAGGCAATTACATGCAGCCATACAAAGCCCATTGGCCTTGCCCCAGAGTCGAACCCACACCCTCTCGTAGCCCAAGGAAAGAGCCTACTAATACACCAACACAGAGAAGTGGAAAACCAATTCTTCATTAATTCACATAATCCTAGTGACTGCGCACATAAAATGGCCAAACAAAAGCAAAAGACAGTACCTGGCCTATCAAACCAATGGAAACTCATAGGCAACACAGTCCATTGGACTAGACAATTACATGGAGACATACAAAGTCCATGGGCCTTGCATTAGAGTCGAACCCACAACCTCTCGCAGCCCAAGCAAAGAGCCTACCACTACACCAACACAGAGAAGTGGGAAACTGTTTCTACATTAATTCAAATAATCCTACCGACTGCGCACACAACATGGCCAAACAAAAGACAATACCTGGCCTATCAATTCAAAGGAAACTCATAGGCAACACAGTCCATTGGACTTGGCAATTACATGCAGCCATACAAAGTCCATGGGCTTTGCCTCAGAGTCAAACCCACAATTTCTCGCAGCCCAAGGAAATAGCCTACGATTACACCAACACAGAGAAGTTGGAAACTGAGTTTACATTAGTTCACATAATCCTAGTGACTGCGCACACAACATGGCCAAACAAAAAACAATACCTGGCCTATCAATTCAATGGAAACTCATAGGCAACACAGTCAATTGAACTAGGCAATTACATGCTGCCATACAAACTCCATGGGCTTTGCCTCAGAGTCGAACCCACAACCTCTCGCAGTTTAAGCAAAGAGACTACCACTACACCAACACAGAGAAGAAGGTGAATGACTCTACATTAATTCACATAATCCTAGTGACTGCGCACATAACATGGCCAAACAAAAGCAAAAGACAGTACCTGGCCTATCAATCAAATTGAAACTCATAAGCAACAAAGAGACTACAACTACACCAACACAGAGAAGTAGGTGAATGACTCTACATTAATTCACATAATCCTAGTGACTGCGAACACAACATGGCCAAACAAAAGCAAAAGACAGTACCTTGCCTATCAATCCAATTGAAACTCATAGGCAACATAGTCCATTGGACTAGGCAATAACATGCAGCCATACAAAGTCTAATTCACAACCTCTCGCAGCTCAAGCAAAGAGCCTACCACTACACCAACACAGAGAAATGTGAACCTGACTCTACATTAATTCACATAATCCTAGTAATGTACTGTGTTACCTATGAGTTTACATTGGATTGATAGGCCAGGTAATGTCTTTTGCTTTTGTTTGGCCATGTTGTGTGCGCAGTCACTAGGATTATGTGAATTAATGTAGAGTCGGTTTCCAACTTCTCTGTGTTGGATTAGTGGTAGGCTCTTTGCTTGTTCTCCAAGAGGATGTGGGTTCGACTCTGAGGCAAGGCCCATGAACTTTATATGGCTGCATGTATTTGCCTAGTCTAATGGACTGTGTTGCCTATGAGTTTCCATTGGATTGATAGGCCAGGTATTGTCTTTTGTTTGGCCATGTTGTGTGCGCAGTCGGTAGGATTATGTGAATTAATGTAGAATCAGTTTCCCACTTCTCTGTGTTGGTGTAGTGGTAGGCTCTTTGCTTGGCTGCGAGAGGTTGTGGGTTTGACTCTGAGGAAAGGCCCATGGACTTTGTATGTCTCCATGTAATCGTCTAGTCCAATGGACTGTGTTGCCTATGATTTTCCATTGGATTGATAGGCCAGGTACTGTCTTTTGCTTTTGTTTGGCCATGTTGTGTGCGCAGTCACTAGGATTATGTGAATTAATGTAAACTCAGTTACCAACTTCTCTGTGTTGGTGTAGTGGTAGGCTCTTTGCTTGGGCTGCGAGAAGTTGTGGGTTTGACTTTTAGGCAAAGCCCATGGACTTTGTATGGCTGCATGTAATTGCCTAGTCCAATGGACTGTGTTGCCTATGAGTTTCCATTGAATTGATAGGCCAGGTATTGTCTTTTGTTTGGCCGTGTTGTGTGCGCAGTCGGTAGGATTATGTGAATTAATGTAGAATCAGTTTCCCACTTCTCTGTGTTGGTTTAGGGGTAGGCTCTTTGCTTAAGCTGCGAGAGGTTGTGGGTTCGACTCTGAGGCAAGGCCCATGGAGTTTGTATGGCTGCATGTAATTGCGTAGTTCAAGTGACTGTGTTGCGTATGAGTTCCCATTGGATTGATAGGCCAGGTACTGCCTTTTGCTTATGTTTGGCCATGTTGTGTTCGCAGTCACTAGGATTATGTGAATTAATGTAGAGTCGGTTTCCAACTTCTCTGTGTTGGATTAGTGGTAGGCTCTTTGCTTGTTCTCCAAGAGGATGTGGGTTTGACTCTGAGGCAAGGCCCATGAACTTTATATGGCTGCATGTATTTGCCTAGTCTAATGGACTGTGTTGCCTATGAGTTTCCATTGGATTGATAGGCCAGGTATTGTCTTTTGTTTGGCCATGTTGTGTGCGCAGTCGGTAGGATTATGTGAATTAATGTAGAATCAGTTTCCCACTTCTCTGTGTTGGTGTAGTGGTAGGCTCTTTGCTTGGCTGCGAGAGGTTGTGGGTTTGACTCTGAGGAAAGGCCCATGGACTTTGTATGTCTCCATGTAATCGTCTAGTCCAATGGACTGTGTTGCCTATGATTTTCCATTGGATTGATAGGCCAGGTACTGTCTTTTGCTTTTGTTTGGCCATGTTGTGTGCGCAGTCACTAGGATTATGTGAATTAATGTAAACTCAGT
Source organism: Anomaloglossus baeobatrachus (assembly GCF_048569485.1). Lineage (NCBI taxonomy): Eukaryota > Metazoa > Chordata > Amphibia > Anura > Aromobatidae > Anomaloglossus > Anomaloglossus baeobatrachus. Next base: position 13,631 of record NW_027445272.1, read on the forward strand.
TACCAACTTCTCTGTGTTGGTGTAGTGGTAGGCTCTTTGCTTGGGCTGCGAGAAGTTGTGGGTTTGACTTTTAGGCAAAGCCCATGGACTTTGTATGGCTGCATGTAATTGCCTAGTCCAATGGACTGTGTTGCCTATGAGTTTCCATTGAATTGATAGGCCAGGTATTGTCTTTTGTTTGGCCGTGTTGTGTGCGCAGTCGGTAGGATTATGTGAATTAATGTAGAATCAGTTTCCCACTTCTCTGTGTTGGTTTAGGGGTAGGCTCTTTGCTTAAGCTGCGAGAGGTTGTGGGTTCGACTCTGAGGCAAGGCCCATGGAGTTTGTATGGCTGCATGTAATTGCGTAGTTCAAGTGACTGTGTTGCGTATGAGTTCCCATTGGATTGATAGGCCAGGTACTGCCTTTTGCTTATGTTTGGCCATGTTGTGTTCGCAGTCACTAGGATTATGTGAATTAATGTAGAGTCAGGTTCACATTTCTCTGTGTTGGTGTAGTGGTAGGCTCTTTGCTTGAGCTGCGAGAGGTTGTGAGTTAGACTTTGAGGCAAGGCCCATGGACTTTGTATGGCTGCATGTTATTGCCTAGTCCAATGGACTATGTTGCCTATGAGTTTCAATTGGATTGATAGGCCAGGTACTGTCTTTTGCTTTTGTTTGGCCATGTTGTGTTCGCAGTCACTAGGATTATGTGAATTAATGTAGAGTCATTCACCTACTTCTCTGTGTTGGTGTAGTTGTAGTCTCTTTGCTTAAGCTGTGAGAGGTTGTGGGTTCGACTCTGAGGCAAAGCACATGGAGTTTGTATGGCAGCATGTAATTGACTGTGTTGCCTATGAGTTTCCATTGGATTGATAGGCCAGGTACTGTCTTTTGCTTTTGTTTGGCCATGTTGTGTGCGCAGTCACTAGGATTATGTGAACTAATGTAAACTCAAAAGAACCAATTGAATGACCAAAAAGTAAAGATAGCTACACTCATTTAAGCAGTAAGAACCTATAAAGATGTGAGTGAACCAGCCAATATAAAAGTATATAATCTTTATTGAAAAATTTGTTAAAAGACAAACACATAAAACAGACAATGATGAGGACACATACAATTAACCTCAGGTGAACCAAAATATACAAGCAATAAATAGCATAAGTGCATAATGGTCATGTATCGGAAAAAAAGTGCACCAAAAAAGGGGTGCTGTCCAAGTTTCTTTGAAGAGCCAATAGTCTTTAGGTAGATGAAGAGTGTCCCAAAGAACACCAATAAGGTGGAACTATATTAAATTTCAAGCTTAACAAAGCTTTTTTCTTCATTCAAGACTAAATGTATGAGAGCCACAATCCTTTTGCTACAAAACGTGGCATATAACAGGGGAAACAAAGAATACATGTGTCTATGATATTAACAGGATATAATCCTATAAGATGCAAACATAATAGTTTATAAAAAGCAAATCCTGAATGGATCAGGTGGTATAACCACAACAATGTTTCCAAATGCCTACAGTCCCAAACAGGGGAGAAGCAGGATCTCAACGATACATATAAAGAAAAGGCAGAAACTGACACAAGTGTCAAAATATAACACTTTTTTCACAGGGCTGGACTAGGAGGCCATATTCCCAGTGTTATAATCAGATAGAAGGGCGGAATGGCTGCATTACCACAGTACTATACCTTTACAAGGAAACAGAGTCAGCCATAGGACCGACCCAAACACTGTGGTGAATCTACAAAAACACACACCAGAAGGGTGTTACAGGGCCCAGACTAAAAAGCCATATTCCCAGTACTATAGCCCACAGAAAGGCAGCATGGCTGCAATACCACAGTAATTTGCCCCTACAAGGGAACAAAGTCAGCCATAAGAACCAACCTTAGCACTGAGTGGCAAGCCCACAAAGACACAGACCAGGAAGATAATAACCTGAGGATAAAGGTACCCCGACACGTGTTTCCCCTTGGAAGAAGCTTTTCTGCGAAACACGTGTCGGGGTACCTTTGGCGTTTGGTGACTGTTCACATTGGGTCATCAGGCTTTGTCCACAGGCTATATATATACTTCATGCAGCATTTGCTTGGACCTGTCCCGCCCACAGCCATGACTCAGTCATGGGTACGGGACTGCAATAGACCAGGTGAGTGCTGCTGAGAGCAGTTCTGCTATTTATATGTGAGGCCGCATGGCACATTTTATAAAAATATTTTAGTGTAGGACTGCTTCAAATGAGATTTGCCGTGACGTGGCGAAGCAGCTTTCTGTGGGCTATAGTACTGGGAATATGGCTTTTTAGTCTGGGCCCTGTAACACCCTTCTGGTGTGTGTTTTTGTGGATTCACCACAGTGTTTGGGTCGGTCCTATGGCTGACTCTGTTTCCTTGTAAAGGTATAGTACTGTGGTAATGCAGCCATTCCGCCCTTCTATCTGATTATAACACTGGGAATATGGCCTCCTAGTCCAGCCCTGTGAAAAAAGTGTTATATTTTGACACTTGTGTCAGTTTCTGCCTTTTCTTTATATGTATGGTTGAGATCCTGCTTCTCCCCTGTTTGGGACTGTAGGCATTTGGAAACATTGTTGTGGTTATACCACCTGATCCATTCAGGATTTGCTTTTTATAAACTATTATGTTTGCATCTTATAGGATTATATCCTGTTAATATCATAGACACATGTATTCTTTGTTTCCCCTGTTATATGCCACATTTTGTAGCAATAGGATTGTGGCTCTCATACATTTAGTCTTGAATGAAGAAAAAAGCTTTGTTTAGCTTGAAATTTAATATAGTTCCACCTTATTGGTGTTCTTTGGGACACTCTTCATCTACCTAAAGACTATTGGCTCTTCAAAGAAACTTGGACAGCACCCCTTTTTTGGTGCACTTTTTTTCCGATACATGACCATTATGCACTTATGCTATTTATTGCTTGTATATTTTGGTTCACCTGAGGTTAATTGTATGTGTCCTCATCATTGTCTGTTTTATGTGTTTGTCTTTTAACAAATTTTTCAATAAAGATTATATACTTTTATATTGGCTGGTTCACTCACATCTTTATAGGTTCTTACTGCTTAAATGAGTGTAGCTATCTTTACTTTTTGGTCATTCAATTGGTTCTTTTGAGTTTACATTAGTTCACATAATCCTAGTGACTGTGCACACAACATTGCGAAACAAATGCAAAAGACATTATCTGGCCTATCAATCCAATGGAAACTCATAGGCAACACAGTCCATTAGACTAGGCAAATACATGTAGCCATACAAAGTTCATGGGCCTTGCCTCAGAGTCGAACCCACAACCTCTTGGAGAACAAGCAAAGAGCCTACCACTAAACCAACACAGAGAAGTTGGAAACTGACTCTACATTAATTCACATAATCCTAGTGACTGCGCACACAACATGGCCAAACAAAAGCAAAAGACAGTACCTGGCCTATCAATCCAATGGAAACTCATAGGCAACACAGTCCATTGGACTAGGCAATAACATGCAGCCATACAAAGTCCATGGGCCTTGCCTCAAAGTCGAACTCACAACCTCTCGCAGCTCAAGCAAAGAGCTTACCACTACACCAACACAGAGAAATGTGAACCTGCCTCTACATTAATTCACATAATCCTAGTGGCTGCGCACACAACATGGCCAAACGAAAGCAAAAGTCCATACCTGGCCTATCAATCCAATGGAAACTCATAGGCAACACAGTCCATTGGACTAGGCAATTACATGCAGCCATAAAAAGTCCATGGGCCTTGCCTCAGAGTCAAACCCACAACTTCTCGCAGCCCAAGCAAAGATCCTACCAATACACCAACACAGAGAAGTGGAAAACAGATTCTACATTAATTCACATAATCCTAGTGACTGCGCACACAACATGGCCAAACGAAAGCAAAAGACAGTACCTGGCCTATCAATCCAATGGAAACTCAGAGGCAACCCCATCCATTGGACTAGGCAATTACATGCAGCCATACAGAGTCCATGGGCCTTGCCTCAGAGTCTATCCCACAACCTTTGGCAGAACAAACAAAGAGCCTACAACCACACCAACACAAAGAAGTAGGAAGCTGCATCTACATTAATTCACATAATCCTAGTGACTGCGCACACAACATGGCCAAACAGAAGCAAAAGACATTACCTGGCCTATCAAGCCAATGGAAACTCATAGGCAACACAGTCCATTAAACTAGGCAATTACATGCAGCCATACAAAGTCCATGGGCCTTACCTCAGAGTCAAACCCACAACCTCTCGCAGCCAAGCAAAGCGCCTTCCACTACACCAACACAGAGAAGTGGGAAACTGATTCTACATTAATTCACATAATCCTACCGACTTCGCACACAACATAACCAAACAAAAGACATTACCTGGCCTATCAGTCCAATGAAAACTCATAGGCAACACAGTACATTGGACTAGGCAATTACATGCAGCCATACAAAGTCTATGGGCTTTGCCTCAGAGTCAAACCCACATTTTCTCGCAGCCCAAGCAAAGAGCCTACCACTACACCAACACAGAGAAGTTGAAAACTGAGTTTACATTAGTTCACATAATCCTAGTGACTGCGCACACAACATGGCCAAACAAAAGCAAAAGGTAGTACCTGGCCTATCAATCCAATAGGAACTCATAGGTAACACAGTCAACTAAAATAGGCAATTACATGCAGCCATACAAACTCCATGGGCCTTGCCTCAAAGTCGACCCAACAACCTTTCGCAGCTTAAGCAAAGAGACTACCACTACACCAACACAGAGAAGTAGGTAAATGACTCTACATTAATTCACATAATCCTAGTGACTGCGCACACAACATGGCCAAACAAATGCAAAAGATATTATCTGGCCTATCAATCCAATGAAATCATAGGCAACATAGTCCATTAGACTAAGCAAAGTCATACAAAGTTAATGGGCCTTGCCTCAGAGTCGAACCCACAACCTCTTGGAGAACAAGCAAAGAGCCTACCACTAAACCAACACAGAGAAGTTGGAAACAGACTCTACATTAATTCACAGAATCCTAGTGACTGCGCACACAACATGGCCAAACAAAAGCAAAAGACAGTACCTGGCCTATCAATCCAATGGAAACTCAAAGCTAACACAGTACATTGGACTAGGCAATTACATGCAGCCATACAAAGTCCATGGGCCTTGCATTAGAGTCGAACCCACAACCTCTCGCAGCCCAAGCAAAGAGCCTACCACTACACCAACACAGAGAAGTGGGAAACTGATTCTACATTAATTCAAATAATCCTACTGACTGCGCACACAACATGGCCAAACAAAAGACAATACCTGGCCTATCAATTCAAAGGAAACTCATAGGCAACACAGTCCATTGGACTTGGCAATTACATGCAGCCATACAAAGTCCATGGGCTTTGCCTCAGAGTCAAACCCACAATTTCTCGCAGCCCAAGTTAATAGCCTACGATTACACCAACACAGAGAAGTTGGAAACTGAGTTTACATTAGTTCACATAATCCTAGTGACTGCGCACACAACATGGCCAAACAAAAGACAATACCTGGCCTATCAATTCAATGGAAACTCATAGGCAACACAGTCAATTGAACTAGGCAATTACATGCTGCCATACAAACTCCATGTGCTTTGCCTCAGAGTCGAACCCACAACCTCTCACAGCTTAAGCAAAGAGACTACAACTACACCAACACAGAGAAGTAGGTGAATGACTCTACATTAATTCACATAATCCTAGTGACTGCGAACACAACATGGCCAAACAAAAGCAAAAGACAGTACCTGGCCTATCAATCCAATTGAAACTCATAGGCAACATAGTCCATTGGACTAGGCAATAACATGCAGCCATACAAAGTCCATGGGCCTTGCCTCAAAGTCTAACTCACAACCTCTCGCAGCTCAAGCAAAGAGCCTACCACTACACCAACACAGAGAAATGTGAACCTGACTCTACATTAATTCACATAATCCTAGTGACTGCGAACACAACATGGCCAAACATAAGCAAAAGGCAGTACCTGGCCTATCAATCCAATGGGAACTCATACGCAACACAGTCAATTGAACTACGCAATTACATGCAGCCATACAAACTCCATGGGCCTTGCCTCAGAGTCGAACCCACAACCTCTCGCAGCTTAAGCAAAGAGCCTACCCCTAAACCAACACAGAGAAGTGGGAAACTGATTCTACATTAATTCACATAATCCTACCGACTGCGCACACAACACGGCCAAACAAAAGACAATACCTGGCCTATCAATTCAATGGAAACTCATAGGCAACACAGTCCATTGGACTAGGCAATTACATGCAGCCATACAAAGTCCATGGGCTTTGCCTAAAAGTCAAACCCACAACTTCTCGCAGCCCAAGCAAAGAGCCTACCACTACACCAACACAGAGAAGTTGGTAACTGAGTTTACATTAATTTACATAATCCTAGTGACTGCGCACACAACATGGCCAAACAAAAGCAAAAGACAGTACCTGGCCTATCAATCCAATGGAAAATCATAGGCAACACAGTCCATTGGACTAGACAATTACATGGAGACATACAAAGTTCATGGGCCTTTCCTCAGAGTCAAACCCACAACCTCTCGCAGCCAAGCAAAGAGCCTACCACTACACCAACACAGAGAAGTGGAAAACTGATTCTACATTAATTCACATAATCCTACCGACTGCGCACACAACATGGCCAAACAAAAGACAATACCTGGCCTATCAATCCAATGGAAACTCATAGGCAACACAGTCCATTAGACTAGGCAAATACATGCAGCCATATAAAGTTCATGGGCCTTGCCTCAGAGTCGAACCCACATCCTCTTGGAGAACAAGCAAAGAGCCTACCACTAATCCAACACAGAGAAGTTGGAAACTGACTCTACATTAATTCACATAATCCTAGTGACTGCGCACACAACATGGCCAAACAAAAGCAAAAGACATTACCTGGCCTATCAATCCAATGTAAACTCATAGGTAACACAGTACATTACTAGGATTATGTGAATTAATGTAGAGTCAGGTTCACATTTCTCTGTGTTGGTGTAGTGGTAGGCTCTTTGCTTGAGCTGCGAGAGGTTGTGAGTTAGACTTTGAGGCATGGCCCATGGACTTTGTATGGCTGCATGTTATTGCCTAGTCCAATGGACTATGTTGCCTATGAGTTTCAATTGGATTGATAGGCAAGGTACTGTCTTTTGCTTTTGTTTGGCCATGTTGTGTTCGCAGTCACTAGGATTATGTGAATTAATGTAGAGTCATTCACCTTCTTCTCTGTGTTGGTGTAGTGGTAGTCTCTTTGCTTAAACTGCGAGAGGTTGTGGGTTCGACTCTGAGGCAAAGCCCATGGAGTTTGTATGGCAGCATGTAATTGCCTAGTTCAATTGACTGTGTTGCCTATGAGTTTCCATTGAATTGATAGGCCAGGTATTGTCTTTTGTTTGGCCATGTTGTGTGCGCAGTCACTAGGATTATGTGAACTAATGTAAACTCAGTTTCCAACTTCTCTGTGTTGGTGTAATCGTAGGCTATTTCCTTGGGCTGCGAGAAATTGTGGGTTTGACTCTGAGGCAAAGCCCATGGACTTTGTATGGCTGCATGTAATTGCCAAGTCCAATGGACTGTGTTGCCTATGAGTTTCCTTTGAATTGATAGGCCAGGTATTGTCTTTTGTTTGGCCATGTTGTGTGCGCAGTCGGTAGGATTATTTGAATTAATGTAGAAACAGTTTCCCACTTCTCTGTGTTGGTGTAGTGGTAGGCTCTTTGCTTGGGCTGCGAGAGGTTGTGGGTTCGACTCTAATGCAAGGCCCATGGACTTTGTATGTCTCCATGTAATTGTCTAGTCCAATGGACTGTGTTGCCTATGAGTTTCCATTGGTTTGATAGGCCAGGTACTGTCTTTTGCTTTTGTTTGGCCATGTTATGTGCGCAGTCACTAGGATTATGTGAATTAATGAAGAATTGGTTTTCCACTTCTCTGTGTTGGTGTATTAGTAGGCTCTTTCCTTGGGCTACGAGAGGGTGTGGGTTCGACTCTGGGGCAAGGCCAATGGGCTTTGTATGGCTGCATGTAATTGCCTAGTCCAATGTACTGTGTTAGCTTTGAGTTTCCATTGGATTGATAGGCCAGGTGCTGTCTTTTGCTTTTGTTTTGCCATGTTGTGTGCGCAGTCACTAGGATTCTGTGAATTAATGTAGAGTTTGTTTCCAACTTCTCTGTGTTGGTTTAGTGGTAGGCTCTTTGCTTGTTCTCCAAGAGGTTGTGGGTTCGACTCTGAGGCAAGGCCCATTAACTTTGTATGGCTGCATATATTTGCTTAGTCTAATGGACTATGTTGCCTATGATTTCATTGGATTGATAGGCCAGATAATGTCTTTTGCATTTGTTTGGCCATGTTGGGTGCGCAGTCTCTAGGATTATGTGAATTAATGTAGAGTCCTTTACCTACTTCTCTGTGTTGGTGTAGTGGTAGTCTTTTTGCTTAAGCTGCGAAAGGTTGTTGGTTCGACTTTGAGGCAAGGCCCATGGAGTTTGTATGGATGCATGTAATTGCCTATTTCAGTTGACTGTGTTACCTATGAGTTCCTATTGGATTGATAGGCCAGGTACTACCTTTTGCTTTTGTTTGGCCATGTTGTGTGCGCAGTCACTAGGATTATGTGAACTAATGTAAACTCAGTTTTCAACTTCTCTGTGTTGGTGTAGTGGTAGGCTCTTTTCTTGGGCTGCGAGAAAATGTGGGTTTGACTCTGAGGCAAAGCCCATAGACTTTGTATGGCTGCATGTAATTGCCTAGTCCAATGGACTGTGTTGCCTATGAGTTTTCATTGGACTGATAGGCCAGGTATTGTCTTTTGCTTCTGTTTGGCCATGTTGTGTGCGCAGTCACTAGGATTATGTGAATTAATGTAGATGCAGCTTCCTACTTCTTTGTGTTGGTGTGGTTGTAGGCTCTTTGCTTGTTCTGCCAGAGGTTGTGGGATAGACTCTGAGGCAAGGCCCATGGACTCTGTATGGCTGCATGTAATTGCCTAGTCCAATGGATGGGGTTGCCTCTGAGTTTCCATTGGATTGATAGGCCAGGTACTGTCTTTTGCTTTTGTTTGGCCATGTTGTGTGCGCAGTCACTAGGATTATGTGAGTTAATGTAGAGTCGGTTTCACACTTCTCCGTGTTGCTGTAGTGGTAGGCTTTTTTCTTGGGCTGCGAGAGGTTGTGAGTTCGACTCTGAGGCAAGGCCCATGGACTTTTTATGGCTGCATGTAATTGCATAGTCCAATGGACTGTGTTACCTATGAGATTCCATTGGATTGATAGGCCAGGTGCCTTCTTTTGCTTTTGTTTGGCCATGTTTTGTGCGCAGTCACTAGGATTATGTGAATTAATGTTGAGTCAGTTTCCCACTTCTCTGTGTTGGTGTAGTGGTAGGCTCTTTGCTTGGGCTGGGAGAGGTTGTGAGTTCGACTCAAATGCAAGGCTCATGGACTTTGTATGGCTGCATCTAATTGCCTAGTCCAAAGGACTGTGTTGCCTATGAGTTTCCATTGGATTGATAGGCCAGGTATTGACTTTTGCTTTCGTTTGGCCATGTTGTGTGCGCAGTCACTAGGATTATGTGAATTAATATAGAGTCAGTTTCACATTTCTCTGTGTTGGTGTAGTGGTAGGCTCTTTGCTTGAGCTGCGAGAGGTTGTGGATTTGACTCTGAGGCAAGGCCCTTGGACTTTTTATGGCTGCATGTAATTGCCTAGTATAATGGACTGTGTTGCCTATGAGTTTCCATTGGATTGATAGGCCAGGTATTGACTTTTGCTTTCGTTTGGCCATGTTGTGTGCGCAGTCACTAGGTTTATGTGAATTAATGTAGAGTCAGGTTCACATTTCTCTGTGTTGGTGTAGTAGTAGGCTCTTTGCTTAAACTGCGAGAGGTTGTGAGTTCAACTTTGAGGCAAGGCCCATGGACATTGTATGGCTGCATGTTATTGCCTAGTCCAATGGACTATGTTGCTTATGAGCTTCAATTGGATTGATAGGCCAGATACTGTCTTTTGCTTTTGTTTGGCCATGTTGTGTGCGCAGTCACTAGGATTATGTGAATTAATGTAGAGTCATTCACCTACTTCTCTGTGTTGGTTTAGTGGTAGGCTCTTTGCTTGTTCTCCAAGAGGTTGTGGGTTCGACTCTGAGGCAAGGCCCATGAACTTTGTATGGCTGCATGTATTTGCCTAGTCTAATGGACTGTGTTGCCTATGAGTTTCCATTGGATTGATAGGCTAGATAATGTCTTTTGCATTTGTTTGGCCATGTTGTGTGCACAGTCACTAGGATTATGTGAACTAATGTAAACTCTGTTACCAACTTCTCTGTGTTGGTGTAGTGGTAGGCTCTTTGCTTGGGCTGCGAGAAATTGTGGGTTTGACTCTGAGGCAAAGCCCATGGACTTTGTATGGCTGCATGTAATTGTCTTGTCCAATGGACTGTGTTGCCTATGAGTTTCCACTGGTTTGATAGGCCAGGTAATGTCTTTTGCTTTTGTTTGGCCATGTTGTGTGCGCAGTCACTAGGAATATGTGAATTAATGTAGACGCAGCTTCCTACTTTTTTGTGTTGGTGTAGTTGTAAGCTCTTTGCTTGTTCTGCCAGAGGTTGTGGGTTTGACTCTGAGGCAAGGCCCATGGACTTTGTATGGCTGCATGTAATTGCCTAGTCCAATGGACTATGTTGTCTATGAGTTTCCATTGGATTGATAGGCCAGGGACTGTCTTTTGCTTTTGTTTGGCCATGTTGTGTGCGCAGTCACTAGGATTATGTGAATTTATGTTGAGTCAGTTTCGCTCTTCTCTGTGTTGGTGTAGTGGTAGGCTCTTTGCTTGGGCTGAGAGAGGTTGTGGGTTTGACTCTGAGACAAGGCCCATGGACTTTGTATGGCTGCATGTAATTGCCTAGTCCAATTGATTGCGTTGCCTATGAGTTTCCATTGGATTGATAGGCCAGGTACCGTCTTTTGCTTTTGTTTGGCCATGTTGTGTGCGCAGTCACTAGGATTATGTGAATTAATGTAGAATCTGTTTTCCACTTCTCTGTGTTGGTGTATTGGTAGGCTCTTTGCTTGGGCTATGAGAGGTTGTGGGTTTGACTCTGGGGCAAGGCCCATGGGCTTTGTATGGCTGCATGCAATTGCCTAGTCCAATGTACTGTGTTACCTATGAGTTTACATTGGATTGATAGGCCAGGTAATGTCTTTTGCTTTTGTTTGGCCATGTTGTGTGCGCAGTCACTAGGATTATGTGAATTAATGTAGAGTCAGTTTCCAACTTCTCTGTGTTGGTTTAGTGGTAGGCTCTTTGCTTGTTCTCCAAGAGGATGTGGGTTCGACTCTGAGGCAAGGCCCATGAACTTTGTATGGCTGCATGTATTTGACTAGTCTAATGGACTGTGTTGCCTATGAGTTTCCATTGGATTGATAGGCCAGGTATTGTCTTTTGTTTGGCCATGTTGTGTGCGCAGTCGGTAGGATTATGTGAATTAATGTAGAATCAGTTTCCCACTTCTCTGTGTTGGTGTAGTGGTAGGCTCTTTGCTTGGGCTGCGAGAAGTTGTGGGTTTGCCTTTTAGGCAAAGCCCATGGACTTTGTATGGCTGCATGTAATTGCCTAGTCCAATGGACTGTGTTGCCTATGAGTTTCCATTGAATTGATAGGCCAGGTATTGTCTTTTGTTTAGCCATGTTGTGTGCGCAGTCGGTAGGATTATGTGAATTAATGTAGAATCAGTTTCCCACTTCTCTGTGTTGGTGTAGTGGTAGGCTCTTTGCTTGGCTGCGAGAGGTTGAGGGTTTGACTCTGAAGCAAGGGCCATGGACTTTGTATGTCTCCATGTAATTTTCTAGTCCAATGGACTGTGTTGCCTATGAGTTTCCATTGGATTGATAAGCCAGGTACTGACTTTTGCTTTTGTTTGGCCATGTTGTGTGCGCAGTCGGTAGGATTATGTGAATTAATGTAGTACCAGTTTCCCACTTTTCTGTGTTGGTGTAGTAGTAGGCTCTTTGCTTGGCTGCGCGAGGTTGTGGGTTTGACTCTGAGGCAAGGCCCATGGACTTTGTATGTCTCCATGTAATTGTCTAGACCAATGGACTGTGTTGTCTATGAGTTTCCATTGGATTGATAGGCCAGGTACTGTCTTTTGCTTTTGTTTGGCCATGTTGTGTGCGCAGTCACTAGGATTATGTGAATTAATGTAGAGTCAGTTCCCAACTTCTCTGTGTTGGTTTAGGGGAAGGCTCTTTGCTTAAGCTGCGAGAGGTTGTGGGTTCGACTCTGAGGCAAGGCCCATGGAGTTTGTATGGCTGCATATAATTGCGTAGTTCAATTGACTGTGTTGCCTATGAGTTCCCATTGGATTGATAGGCCAGGTACTGCCTTTTGCTTTTGTTTGGCCATGTTGTGTGCGCAGTCACTAGGATTATGTGAATTAATGTAGAGTCTGGTTCACATTTCTCTGTGTTGGTGTAGTGGTAGGCTCTTTGCTTGAGCTGCGAGAGGTTGTGAGTTCGACTTTGAGGCAAGGCCCATGGACGTTGTATGGCTGCATATTATTGCCTAGTCCAATGGACTATGTTGCCTATGAGTTTTAATTGGAATGATAGGCCAGGTACTGTCTTTTGCTTTTGTTTGGCCATGTTGTGTGCGCAGTCACTAGGATTATGTGAATTAATGTAGAGTCAGTTTCACATTTCTCTGTGTTGGTGTAGTGGTAGGATCTTTGCTTGGGCTGCGAGAAGTTGTGGGTTTGACTCTGAGGCAAGGCCCATGGACTTTTTATGGCTGCATGTAATTGCCTAGTCCAATGGACTGTGTTGCCTATGAGTTTCCATTGGATTGATAGGCCAGGTATGGACTTTTGCTTTCGTTTGGCCATGTTGTGTGCGCAGTCACTAGGATTATGTGAATTAATGTAGAGGCAGGTTCACATTTCTCTGTGTTGGTGTAGTGGTAGGCTCTTTGCTTGAGCTGCGAGAGGTTGTGAGTTCGACTTTGAGGCAAGGCCCATGGACTTTGTATGGCTGCATGTTATTGCCTAGTCCAATGGACTGTGTTGCCTATGAGTTTCCATTGGATTGATAAGCCAGGTACTGTCTTTTGCTTTTGTTTAGCCATGTTGTGTGCGCAGTCGGTAGGATTATGTGAATTAATGTAGAATCAGTTTCCCACTTCTCTGTATTGGTGTAGTGGTAGGCTCTTTGCTTGGCTGCGAGAGGTTGTGGGTTTGACTCTGAAGCAAGGCCCATGGACTTTGTATGTCTCCATGTAATTGTCTAGTCCAATGGACTGTGTTGCCTATGAGTTTCCATTGGATTGATAGGCCAGGTACTGTCTTTTGCTTTTGTTTGGCCATGTTGTGTGCGCAGTAACTAGGATTATGTGAATTAATGTAGAGTCAGTTTCCAACTTCTCTGTGTTGATTTAGTGGTAGGCTCTTTGCTTGTTCTCCAAGAGGTTGTGGGTTCGACTCTGAGGCAAGGCCCATGAACTTTATATGGCTGCATGTATTTGACTAGTCTAATGGACTGTGTTGCCTATGAGTTTCCATTGGATTGATAGGCCAGATAATGTCTTTTGCATTTGTTTCGCAATGTTGTGTGCACAGTCACTAGGATTATGTGAACTAATGTAAACTCAGTTTCCATCTTGTCTGTGTTGGTGTAGTGGTAGGCTCTTTGCTTGGGCTGTGACAAATTGTGGGTTTGACTCAGAGGCAAAGCCCATGGACTTTGTATGGCTGCATGTAATTGTTTAGTCCAATGGACTGTGTTGCCTATGAGTTTCCATTGGCTTGATAGGCCAGGTAATGTCTTTTGCTTTTGTTTGGCCATGTTGTGTGCGCAGTCTCTAGGAATATGTGAATTAATGTAGACGCACCTTCCTACTTTTTTGTGTTGGTGTAGTTTTAAGCTCTTTGCTTGTTCTGCCAGAGGTTGTGGGTTTGACTCTGAGGCAAGGCCCATGGACTTTGTATGGCTGCATGTAATTGCCTAGTCCAATGGACTATGTTGTATATGAGTTTCCATTGGATTGATAGGCCAGGGACTGTCTTTTGCTTTTGTTTGGCCATGTTGTGTGTGCAGTCACTAGGATTATGTGAATTTATGTTGAGTCAGTTTCGCTCTTCTCTGTGTTGGTTTAGTGGTAGGCTCTTTGCTTGGGCTACAAGAGGTTGTGGGTTCGACTCTGAGGCAAGGCCCATGGACTTTGTATGTCTGCATGTAATTGCCTAGTCCAATTGATTGCTTTGCCTATGAGTTTCTATTGGATTGATAGGCCAGGTACTGTCTTTTGCTTTTGTTTGGCCATGTTGTGTGCGCAGTCACTAGGATTATGTGAATTAATGTAGAATCAGTTTTTCACTTCTCTGTGTTGGTGTATTGGTAGGCTCTTTGCTTGGGCTACGAGAGGTTGTGGGTTCGACTCTGGGGCAAGGCCCATGGGCTTTGTATGGCTGCATTTAATTGCCTAGTCTAATGTACTGTGTTACCTATGAGTTTCCATTGGATTGATAGGCCAGGTACTGTCTTTTGCTTTTGTTTGGCCATGTTGTGTGCGCAGTCACTAGGATTATGTGAATTAATGTAGAGTCGGTTTCCAACTTCTCTGTGTTGGTTTAGTGGTAGGCTCTTTGCTTGTTCTTCAAGAAGTTGTGGGTTCGACTCTGAGGCAAGGCCCATGAACTTTGTATGGCTGCATGTATTTGCCTAGTCTAATGGACTGTGTTGCCTATGAGTTTCCATTGGATTGATAGGCCAGGTATTGTCTTTTGTTTGGCCATGTTGTGTGCGCAGTCGGTAGGATTATGTGAATTAATGTAGAATCAGTTTCCCACTTATCTGTGTTGGTGTAGTGGTAGGCTCTTTGCTTGGCTGCGAGAGGTTGTGGGTTTGACTTTGAGGCAAGGCCCATGGACTTTGTATGTCTCCATGTAATTGTCTACTTCAATGGACTGTGTTGCCTTTGAGTTTCCATTGGCTTGATAGGCCAGGTAATGTCTTTTGCTTTTGTTTGGCCATGTTGTGTGCACATTCACTAGGATTATGTGAATTAATGTGGACGCAACTTCCTACTTCTTTGTGTTGGTGTAGTTGTAGGCTCTTTGCTTGTTCTGCCAGAGGTTGTGGGTTTGACTCTGAGGCAAGGCCCATGGACTTTGTGAGGCTGCATGTAATTGCCTATTCCAATGGGCTATGTTGTCTATGAGTTTCCATTGGATTGATAGGCAAGGGACTGTCTTTAGCTTTTGTTTGGCCATGTTGTGTGCGCAGTCACTAGGATTATGTGAATTTATGTTGAGTCAGTTTCGCACTTCTCTGTGTTGGTGTAGTGGTAGGCTCTTTGCTTGGGCTGTAAGAGGTTGTGGGTTTGACTCTGAGGCAAGGCCCATGGACTTTGTATGGCTGCATGTAATTGCCTAGTCCAATGGATTGATAGGCCAGGTACTGTCTTTTGTTTTCGTTTGGCCATGTTTTGTGCGCAGTCACTAGGATTATGTGAGTTAATGTAGAGACAGTTTCACACTTCTCTGTGTTGCTGAAGTGGTAGGCTTTTTTGTTGGGCTGCGAGAGGTTGTGAGTTCGACTCTGAGGCAAGGCCCATGGACTTTGTATGGCTGCATGTAATTGCATAGTCCAATGGACTGCGTTACCTATGAGTTTCCATTGGATTGATAGGCCAGGTGCTTTCTTTTGCTTTTGTTTGGCCATGTTGTGTGCGCAGTCACTAGGAATATGTGAATTAATGTAGAGTCAGTTTCACATTTCTCTTTGTTGGTGTAGTGGTAGGCTCTTTGCTTGGGCTTTGAGAGGTTGTGGGTTTGACTCTGAGGCAAGGCCCATGGACTTTTTATGGCTGCATGTAATTGCCTAGTCCAATGGACTTTGTTGCCTATGAGTTTCCATTGGATTGATAGGCCAGGTATTGACTTTTGCTTTCGTTTGGCCATGTTGTGTGCGCAGTCACTAGGATTATGTGAATTAATGTAGAGTCAGTTTCACATTTCTCTGTGTTGGTGTAGTGGTAGGCTCTTTGCTTGGGCTGCGAGAGGTTGTGGGTTTGACTCTGAGGCAAGGCCCATGGACTTTTTATGGCTGCATGTAATTGCCTAGTCCAATGGACTGTGTTGCCTATGAGTTTCCATTGGATTGATAGGCCAGGTACTGTCTTTTGTTTTCGTTTGGCCATGTTGTGTGCGCACTCACTAGGATTATGTGAATTAATGTAGAGGCAGGTTCACATTTCTATGTGTTGGTGTAGTGGTAGGCTCTTTGCTTGAGCTGCGAGAGGTTGTGGGTTTGACTCTGAGGCAAGGCCCATGGACTTTTTATGGCTGCATGTTATTGCCTAGTCCAATGGACTGTGTTGCCTATGAGTTTCCATTGGATTGATAAGCCAGGTACTGTCTTTTGCTTTTGTTTAGCCATGTTGTGTGCGCAGTCGGTAGGATTATGTGAATTAATGTAGAATCAGTTTCCAACTTCTCTGTGTTGGTTTAGTGGTAGGCTCTTTGCTTGTTCTCCAAGAGGTTGTGGGTTCGACTCTGAGGCAAGGCCCATGAACTTTGTATGGCTGCATGTATTTGCCTAGTCTAATGGACTGTGTTGCCTATGAGTTTCCATTGGATTGATAGGCCAGATAATGTCTTTTGCATTTGTTTCGCCATGTTGTGTGCACAGTCACTAGGATTATGTGAACTAATGTAAACTCAGTTTCCAACTTGTCTGTGTTGTTGTAGTGGTAGGCTCTTTGCTTGGGATGCGAGAAATTGTGGGTTTGACTCTGAGGCAAAGCCCATGGACTTTGTATGGCTGCATGTAATTGTTTAGTCCAATGGACTGTGTTGCCTATGAGTTTCCATTGGCTTGATAGGCCAGGTAATGTCTTTTGCTTTTGTTTGGCCATGTTGTGTGCGCAGTCGCTAGGAATATGTAAATTAATGTAGACGCAGCTTCCTACTTTTTTGTGTTGGTGTAGTTGTAAGCTCTTTGCTTGTTCTGCCAGAGGTTGTGGGTTTGACTCTGAGGCAAGGCCCATGGACTTTGTATGGCTGCATGTAATTGCCTAGTCCAATGGACTATGTTGTATATGAGTTTCCATTGGATTGATAGGCCAGGGACTGTCTTTTGCTTTTGTTTGGCCATGTTGTGTGCACAGTCACTAGGATTATGTGAACTAATGTAAACTCTGTACCAACTTCTCTGTGTTGGTGTAGTGGTAGGCTCTTTGCTTGGGCTACAAGAGGTTGTGGGTTCGACTCTGAGGCAAGGCCCATGGACTTTGTATGGCTGCATGTAATTGCCTAGTCCAATTGATTGCTTTGCCTATGAGTTTCTATTGGATTTATAGGCCAGGTAATGTCTTTTGCTTTTGTTTGGCCATGTTGTGTGCGCAGTCGGTAGGATTATGTGAATTAATGTAGAATCAGTTTCCCACTTCTCTGTGTTGGTGTAGTGGTAGGCTCTTTGCTTGGCTGCGAGAGGTTGTGGGTTTGACTCTGAGGCAAGGCCCATGGACTTTGTATGTCTCCATGTAATTGTCTAGTCCAATGGACTGTGTTGCCTATGAGTTTCTATTGGATTTATAGGCCAGGTACTGTCTTTTGCTTTTGTTTGGCCATGTTGTGTGCGCAGTCACTAGGATTATGTGAATTAATGTAGAGTCAGGTTCACATTTCTCTGTGTTGGTGTAGTTGTAGGCTCTTTGCTAGAGCTGCGAGAGGTTGTGAGTTCAACTTTGAGGCAAGGCCCATGGACTTTGTATGGCTGCATGTTATTGCCTAGTCCAATGGACTATGTTACCTATGAGTTTCAATTGGAATGATAGGCCAGGTACTGTCTTTTTCTTTTGTTTGGCCATGTTGTGTGCGCAGTCACTAGGATTATGTGAATTAATGTAGAGTCAGTTTCACACTTCTCTGTGTTGATGTAGTGGTAGGCTTTTTTCTTGGGCTGCGAGAGGTTGTGAGTTCGACTCTGAGGCAAGGCCCATGGACTTTGTATGGCTGCATGTAATTGCCTAGTCCAATGGACTATGTTGTCTATGAGTTTCCATTGGATTGATAGGCCAGTGACTGTCTATTGCTTTTGTTTGGCCATGTTGTGTGCGCAGTCACTAGGATTATGTGAATTTATGTTGAGTCAATTTCGCACTTCTCTGTGTTGGTGTAGTGGTAGGCTCTTTGCTTGGGCTTTGAGAGGTAGTGGTTTTGACTCTGAGGCAAGGCCCATGGACTTTGTATGGCTGCATGTTATTGCCTAGTCCAAAGGATTGCGTTGCCTATGAGTTTCCATTGGATTAATAGGCCAGGTATTGTCTTTTGCTTTTGTTTGGCCATGTTGTGTGCGCAGTCACTAGGATTATGTGAATTAATGTAGAGTCATTCACCTAATTCTCTGTGTTGGTGTAGTGGTAGTCTCTTTGCTTAAGCTGCGAGAGGTTGTGGGTTCGACTCTGAGGCAAGGCCCATGGAGTTTGTATGGCTGCATGTAATCGCCTAGTTCAATTGACTGTGTTGCCTATGAGTTCCCATCGGATTGATAGGCCAGGTACTGTCTTTTGCTTTTGTTTGGCCATGTTGTGTGCGCAGTCACTAGGATTATGTGAACTAATGTAAACTCAGATTCCAACTTCTCTGTGTTGGTGTAGTGGTAGGCTCTTTGCTTGGGCTGCGAGAAATTGTGGGTTCGACTCTGAGGCAAGGCCCATGGAGTTTGTATGGCTGCATGTAATCGCCTAGTTCAATTGACTGTGTTGCCTATGAGTTTCCATTGGCTTGATAGGCTAGGTAATGTCTTCTGCTTTTGTTTGGCCATGTTGTGTGCGCAGTCACTAGGATTATGTGAATTAATGTAGACGCAGCTTCCTACTTCTTTGTGTTTTTGTAGTTGTAGGCTCTTTGCTTGTTCTGCCAGAGGTTGTGGGTTTGACTCTGAGGCAAGGCCCATGGACTTTGTATGGCTGCATGTAATTGCCTAGTCCAATGGACTATGTTGCCTATGAGTTTCCATTGGATTGATAGGCCAGGTACTGCCTTTTGCTTTTGTTTGACCATGTTGTGTGCGCAGTCACTAGGGTTATGGGAATTAATGTAGAGTCAGTTTCCCACTTCTCTGTGTTGGTGTAGTGGTAGGCTCTTTGCTTGGGCTGCGAGAGGTTGTGGGTTCGACTCTAATGCAAGGCTCATGGACTTTGAATGGCTGCATGTAATTGCTTAGTCCAATGGACTGTGTTGCCTATGAGTTTCTATTGGATTGATAGGCCAGTTACTGTCTTTTGTTTTCGTTTGGCCATGTTGTGTGCGCAGTCACTAGGATTATGTGAAATAATGTAGAGTCAGGTTTACATTTCTCTGTGTTGGTGTAGTGGTAGGCTCTTTGCTTGAGCTGCGAGAGGTTGTGAGTTCGACTTTGAGGCAAGGCCCATGGACTTTGTATGGCTGCATGTAATTGCCTAGTCCAATTGATTGCTTTGCCTATGAGTTTCTATTGGATTGATAGGCCAGGTACTGTCTTTTTCTTTTGTTTGGCAATGTTGTGTGCGCAGTCACTAGGATTATGTGAATTAATGTAGAGTCATTCACCTACTTCTCTGTGTTGGTGTAGTTGTAGTCTCTTTGCTTAAGCTGCAAGAGGTTGTGGGTTCGACTCTGAGGCAAGGCCCCTGGAGTTTGTATGGCTGCATGTAATTGCCTATTTCAATTAACTGTTTTGCCTATGAGTTCCCATTGGATTGATAGGCCAGGTACTGTCTTTTGCTTTTGTTTGGCCATGTTGTGTGCGCAGTCACTAGGATTATGTGAACTAATGTAAACTCAGTTTCCAACTTCTCTGTCTTGGTGTAGTGGTAGGCTCTTTGCTTGGGCTGCGAGAAATTGTGGGTTTGACTCTGAGGCAAAGCCCATGGACTTTATATGGCTGCGTGTAATTGCCTAGTCCAATGGACTGTGTTGCCTATGAGCTTCCATTGGATTGATTGGCCAGGTATTATCTTTTGTTTGGTTATGTTGTGTGCGCAGTCGGTAGGATTATGTGAATTAATGTAGAATCAGTTTCCCAGTTCTCTGTGTTGCTGTAGTGGAAGGCTCTTTGCTTAGCTGCAAGAGGTTGTGGGTTTGACTCTGAGGCAAGGCCCATGGAGTTTGTATGGCTGCATGTAATTGCCTAGTTCAATTAACTGTGTTGCCTATGAGTTCCCATTGGATTGATAGGCCAGGTACTGTCTTTTGCTTTTGTTTGGCCATGTTGTGTGCGCAGTCACTAGGATTATGTGAATTAATGTAGACGCAGCTTCCTACTTCTTTGTGTTGGTGAAGTTGTAGGCTCTTTGCTTGTTCTGCCAGAGATTGTGGGTATGACTCTGAGGCAAGGCCCATGGACTTTGTATGGCTGCATGTAATTGCGTAGTCCATTGGACTATGTTGTCTATGAGTTTCCATTGGATTGATAGGCCAGGGACTGTCTTTTGTTTTCGTTTGGTCATGTTGTGTGCGCAGTCACTAGGATTATGTGAATTAATGTAGAGTCATTCTCTTCTCTGTGTTGGTGTAGTGGTAGGCTCTTTCCTTGGGTTACAAGAAGTTGTGGGTTTGACTTTGAGGCAAAGCCCATGGACTTTGTATGGTTGAATGTAATTGCCTAGTCCAATGGACTGTGTTGCCTATGAGTTTTCATTGAATGAATAGGCCAGGTATTGTCTTTTGTTTGGCCATGTTGTGTGCGCAGTCGGTAGGATTATGTGAATTAATGTAGAATCAGTTTCCCACTTCTCTGTGTTAGTGTAGTGGTAGGCTTTTTGCTTGGCTGCGAGAAGTTGTGGGTTTGACTCTGAGGCAAGGCCCATGGACTTTGTATGTCTCCATGTAATTGTCTAGTCCAATGGACTGTGTTGCCTATGAGTTTCCATTGGATTGATAGGCCAGGTACTGTCTTTTGCTTTTGTTTGGCCATGTTGTGTGCGCAGTCACTAGGATTATGTGAATTAATGTAGAAATGGTTTTCCACTTCTCTGTGTTGGTGTATTGGTAGGCTCTTTGCCTTGGCTATGAGAGGTTGTGGGTTTGACTCTGGGGCAAGGCCCATGGGCTTTGTATGGCTGCATGTAATTGCCTAGTCCAATGTACTGTGTTACCTATGAGTTTCCGTTGGATTGATAGGCCACG
Source organism: Anomaloglossus baeobatrachus (assembly GCF_048569485.1). Taxonomy (NCBI): domain Eukaryota; kingdom Metazoa; phylum Chordata; class Amphibia; order Anura; family Aromobatidae; genus Anomaloglossus; species Anomaloglossus baeobatrachus. Next base: position 34,865 of record NW_027445272.1, read on the forward strand.
TACTGTCTTTTGCTTTTGTTTGGCCATGTTGTGTGCGCAGTCACTAGGATTATGTTAATTAATGTAGAGTCGGTTTCCAACTTCTCTGAGTTGGTTTAGTGGTAGGCTCTTTGCTTGTTCTCCAAGAGGTTGTGGGTTCGACTCTGAGGCAATGCCCATGAACTTTACATGGCTGCATGTAAGTGCCTAGTCTAATGGACTGTGTTGCCTATGAGTTTCCATTGGATTGATAGGCCAGATAATGTCTTTTGCATTTGTTTGGCCATGTTGTGTGCGTAGTCACTAGGATTATGTGAATTAATGTAGAGTCATTCACCTACTTCTCTGTGTTGGTGTAGTGGTAGGCTCTTTACCCTGGCTACGAGAGTTTGTGGGTTCGACTCTGGGGCAAGACCCATGGGCTTTGTATGGCTGCATGTAATTGCCTAGTCCAATGTACTGTGTTACCTATGAGTTTCCATTGGATTGATAGGCTAGGTACTGTCTTTTGCTTTTGTTTGGCCATGTTGTGTGCGCAGTCACTAGGATTATGTTAATTAATGTAGAGTTGGTTTCCAACTTCACTGAGTTGGTTTAGTGGTAGGCTCTTTGCTTGTTCTCCAAGAGGTTGTGGGTTCGACTCTGAGGCAAGGCCCATGAACTTTGTTTGGCTGCATGTAATTGCCTAGTCTAATGGACTGTGTTGCCTATGAGTTTCCATTTGATTGAATGGCCAGGTACTGTCTTTTGTTTTCGTTTGGCCATGTTGTGTGCGCAGTCACTAGGATTATGTGAATTAATGCTATTGGATTTTTCAAGTCAGTATTCACACAGCAGTTTCTGCTATTTCATGTATTCCCCTTACATAGTCACTGGTGTGCATACCTTATCTCCCCATAGTGATGTTTTTTTAGGTTTTTGCACCCAGTTCGGACTTAGAATGGTGTTCCAAACGTTATTCCTATTTGTTAGTATTTTTTCGTTTGTGAACCCTCCCCAACCACACCTATTGCCAATCCATATCATACGCATAAATAGCCTGGGTCTCAGCTTCCCATACACGGTAGGTTTTTTAACTGCATGAGAGGACACACACAAGCTAGGGACCCCAACGTAGAGAAATACTTTGGCGTAGTGTTGGGGCTCTATTGCATTGATCAATTCAGTAGCTAAATTTCTCTTGATTCATATGTTCATGGCAGTAATGCAGATTCCATTTTTCACATATTCACTCTTGCATATAGCTATTGAATTTTTCAAGTCAGTATTCACACAGCAGTTTCTGCTATTTCATGTATTCCCCTTACATAGTCACTGGTGTGCATACCTTATCTCCCCATAGTGCCTGGGATCTGACCCAGACACTAGCAGTTTTGCACTCCTACCCAAAACTGGGCTGTTCCCTGAACTCACTACCTCCACGGTTCAACTCTTAACTGAACTTCAACTAACTAACTGGTTTTCCCACCTCCAGGCCTGTGAACTCCTTGGTGGGTGGGGCCAACCGCCTGGCACCGCCCCACCTGGTGTGGACATCAGCCCCTGGAGGGAGGCAACAACGGTTTTGTGTCTGACTAGTGTAACTATCCGGGAAAGGGGGTGTGTGTGTGTGTTATGTCTGTGACTAACTGGCTAGTCCAGGGCGTCACACTTGCACCCCCTTCTTGTGATGTGAAGGTGTGTAGTCAGTGCCTACGTGTAATTCCTGACACCACTCCTCTGGCTGACTTGGTGAGCTGTCACTGACTGGGTGGGGTGCAGTAATGGTGGATGCTGCTGCTGCTTGGATAGCATGTGTATCTACTGTGAACAGCTTATCAATGGTGGCAAATCGGGGCAGCTTAACCTCTTGCTCTCCGCAGTTCAACACTCTCACGCGCACTCTTCCCTTCCGTATTAATGAATAAAACTGTGATATAAATAGTATATAGATACCCCACAAATGCAGATAAAGGTAGGTTATGGGAAAAGGGAGAAGAGGGAAACAGGAAAATAGTGTAATAAAGTATACCTTCCAGGGGGGAGAGGAAATGGCAGCACAGCCAGTGGAGGTGAAGCAAGGGGAAGCCTGCAACTAAATTGTTGAGAGCATTATCACATGGTGACTGAGCCTGATTGTAACGGGAGCATAGAGGTGCCGATCCTGTCTTACCTGCGTTGGTGTAGAAGTGGGTTTCCAGTGGTGGAGTCAGCTGTGTGCAGTGGTGGCTGTGGGTTCTTTTATGTGCGACCGTAGTAATAGCTGCGCCCACTTCCTGTATGGGAGTGGAATGCAGTGAGGCTAATGGAACGCACGTCCACGTGCCGCGCCCCTGAAGGTAATACCGATCATTGAATACAAAAAAATTTCTCATACTACTGTATGGGGGTCCCTATATTTAATATGATATCCAAGCCACAGCATCCACCGTTACTTCACCACACCCATTCAGTGACAGCTCACCAAGTCAACCAGAGGAGTGGTGTAAGGAATTACACGTAGGCACTGACTCCACACCTTCACATCACAAGAAGCGGGTCCACAGGGTAGTGCAAGAATACGAGCAAGTCTTCAGCAAACATCCGCTAGACTTTGGGAGAATAAAAGGGGTCCATATTCATGGTTTAAGAACTTGGGTTCTAACGTGCCCAGAGTATGCTCCACTCTATGCTCCCTTTACAATCAGGCTCAGTCACCATGTGATAACGCTCTCAACTCTTTAGTTGCAGGCTTCCTTTTGCTTCACCTCCACTGGCTGTGCTGCCATTTCCTCTCACCCCCAGAAGGTATACTTTATTACACTATTTTCCTCTTTCCCTGTTCCCCCTTTTCCCATAACCTACCTTTATTTACAATTGTGGGGTATCTATATGATATTTACATCATAGTTTTATTCATTAGTGCGGAAGGGAAGAGTGCCCGTGAGAGTGTTAAACTGCGGAGAGCAGGAGGTTAAGCTGCCCCGACTTGCCACCATTGATAAGCTGTTCACAGTAGATACACATGCTATCCAAGTAGCAGCATCCACTATTACTGCACCCCACCCAGTCAGTGACTGCTCACCAAGTCAGCCAGAGGAGTGGTGTAAGGAATTACACGTAGGCACTGACTCCACACCTTCACATCACAAGAAGCGGGTCCACAGGGTAGTGCAAGAATACGAGCGAGCAAGTCTTCAGCAAACATCCGCTAGATTTTGGGGGAATAAAAGGGGTCCAACACTACATCCCCACAGGTGCACACCCACCCATCAAAGAGAGCTATAAGCCAATACCACCTTCACATTACCAGTGTACCAAGGACATGTTGAGCAACATGAAGGCGGCTGGGGTTATCCGTGACAGTTGTAGCCTTTGGGCAGCTCCGTTGGTCCTGTTAAAGAAGAAGGACAGCACCACTCCCCCGTATTGAGGAATCGCTAGCTGCATTGAGAACTGCAAATTATTTTTCTACCCTTGATCTCACTAGTCACTATTGGCTAGTGTCCGTTGCTGAGGCAGACCGGGGGAAGACCGCCTTTGCCACCCCTATGGCGCTGGAGGTCGGCAGACTGTTGTTCAAAAGCAGTGTCTGACGAACAAATTTGCTTCATCCTGAGGAACTGGCCAGTCGGTACGGCCCGGATGGTGGAGGGGGTATGAGCAGAAGAAGCATGCAGCAGTGCGTTGACTGATGTTTCCTTCCTATGGACGTCGGTCTGAACAATTCGCTCAGAACCGAATGAAATTTTAATATCCAGGAAGTCAACGCAACTGCTGCTATGCTTATGCGTCAATCTGATGTTAAAGGTGTTGTTATTAAGTTCCTCCATAAATGTCTCGAGCTGCTCCACAGTGCCCTGCCAAAAAATCAAAATATCATCAATATACCTTAGCCAGCACTGCACATGGGCGCCAGCCCCTGCACCTCCGTCACCAAAAACCAACCAATCCCAGTACCTCTGCCTTCTATCTAGGTGCCTTGAGTTATGTCCTGTAAACTGTCACAGCGACCCAGACACACATGTGTAGTAGGGGAATATCCCTGCTGAGATGCCAGTGCTAGAGCACTCGTTTGCTGTGGAGTTGAACGCTATGTGAGCAGTTCTTACCTTCAATGAGCAGAAGTCTCTTTTTTCAGATTTCAATATCTCTGTGGGTATCTGGCAGAAATATGGAATACTCTTTACTGCTAAGACCCTGTACACCACTCCCACTAAAGGGGGCTTTACACGCTGCGACATCGCTAATGCGGAGTCGTTGGGGTCACGGAATTTGTGACGCACATCCGGCCGCATTAGCGATGTTGCTGCGTGTGACACCGATGAGCGATTTTGCATCGTTGCAAAAACGTGCAAAATCGCTCATCGGTGACATGGGTCTCCATTCTCGATTATCGTTACTGCAGCAGTAACGATGTAGTTCGTCGCTCCTGCGGCAGCACACATCACTCCGTGTGACACCGCAGAAACGAGGAACCTCTCCTTACCTGCCTCCCAGCCGCTATGAGGAAGGAAGGAGGTGGGCGGGATGTTCCGGCCACTCATCTCCGCCCCTCCGCTGCTATTGGGCGGTCGCTCAGTGACGTCGCTGTGACGCCGCACGGACCGCCCCCTTAGAAAGGAGGCGGTTCGCCGGTCACAGCGACGTCGCCGGTCAGGTAAGTATGTGTGACGGGTCTGGTCGGTGTTGTGCGGCATGGGCAGCGATTTGCCCGTGTCGCGCAACAGATGGGGCGGGTACCCACACTAGCGATATCGGGACCGATATCGCAGTGTGTAAAGTAGCCTTTAGTCACATGACCAAGACTGTATCTGTGTCCCTACAACACACTTGAGACAAATGTGTGTGTGAGCCTGCATTGTGGGGTATATATAATATATTATAGAGCTGGGAAGGATCATTCTAAGCAGTGAGCTGTTCCAGTATTTGTAGGAAAATACCCAGTAGAAGCATCAAACACAGCACCAATACCTCCCATCAGTATCCCACCACAGTGCCATGTAACCCATGCCCTACACTCCCATCTACACCAATACTATACAGGCACAAACTAGTATATCTGACTAAAAGTCCCCAAAATATGAAGAACGGCCTATAGTTGAGTGTGGATATAAAATCTATGTGAGCAGAGCTAGAATAGAAATCACTGATCGCATTGAAGTCATTCTGACCATAAATCACCATGATATCAAGGTGAGGAGTTGTGTGTTACTGCTGGGAGGAAAGGGTTAACAGTGGAATATTAAGGTGCATTTCTGTGTGCAGTGTTACTAGTCAATGTAACAATTCAATATGAGCTGCTCTTGGTGCCGGGGGAGGGAGATGCTCTCCTGAGCAAGATAGATGGGGAATGAACATGATATCTATATAGTGTAAGGCAGGGGGTCTCAAACTCGGCTGGGTGTATGGGCCGCACAGAGGAAAAAAATAATTTGGGGGGCTGCATTCTTTGCAGGACAAAGTGACATTTTTATTGGTACCATATATATATATTTTTTTCACACACCTTTGGATGACTGATTTTCAACATTTTTCACTTGTTTATTATAACAAATGTGCACATTCTTTGGTTAAATCTAAAAAAAAAAAATTTGATGTTAAAAAAAAGTCATGCCTTATTTTGTTTTTTTTTACATTTTATCCCTTTCTTTTAACTAATAGTGTTACAATTATGACGCTAGCGTTTTGTGAAGGGAATGCTTTGCCTACTTCCGTGACTATGGCCTTCCGGAACTGCTGCATTTTGGCTGACCTCTCCGCCTCGGGAATAAGAGACATAAAGTTCTCCTTGTAGCGTGGGTCTAACAGTGTTACCAACCAGTAATGATTGTCGGCCAAGATGTTCTTAACGCGAGGGTCACGAGACAGGCAGCTTACCATAAAGTCATCCATGTGCGCCAGACTCTTAACAGCCATCACTTCAGTATCCAGACCAACACGATGACTGAACATGCTGTCCTCCTCCTTCTCCTCCTCCTCCTCCTCCTCCTCCTCATCATCTACCCTGTCCTCTGGCCAGCCACGCTGAACTGAGCATATGATTTTGGTATGCATGTCATATCCTCAATTTGGCCGGAGAGTTGCTCCATGTCTTCATCCTCCTCCTCGTCATAGTCCTCCACTGCACGTTGTGATGAGACGAGGCTGGACTGTGTGTTATCACCCACACCCACTACTGTTTCTTGCTCCAACTCATCGTGTTCCGCCTGCAATGCATCATGTTTGGTTTTGAGCAGAGACCGTTTTAGAAGGCAGAGAAGCGGTATGGTGACGCTAATAATGGCGTCATCGCCGCTCACCATCTTGGTGGAGTCCTCAAAGTTTTGGAGGATGGTACATAGGTCGGACATCCATCTCCACTCCTCAGGTGTTATGTGTGGAGTTTGACCCATTTCCCGACGGCTTAGGTGATGCAGGTACTCAACAACTGCCCTCTTCTGCTCACATATCCTGATCAACATGTGCAGAGTTGAATTCCAACGCTTTGGGACATCACACACCAGTCTGTGAGCCGGAAGATGCAAACGACGCTGAAAGCCGGCAAGGCCGGCTGAAGCAGTAGGTGACTTTCGAAAATGTGCAGACAGGCAGCGAACTTTTACCAGCAGATCAGACAGCTCTGGGTATGACTTTAGAAACCGCTGAACCACGAGGTTGAGCACATGGGCCATGCATGGAACATGTGTCAGCTGGCCTCGCCTCAAAGCCGCCACCAGGTTCCGGCCATTGTCACACACAACCTTTCCTGGCTTTAGGTTCAGAGGTGTGAGCCAGTGATCTGCATGCTGTTTTAGAGCTGTCCACACCTCTTCTGCATTGTGGGGTTTGTCACCTATGCAGATTAGCTGCAGCACAGTCTGTTGCCGCTTCACCGAGGCAGTGCTGCAGTGCTTCCAGCTTGGGACTGGTGTGGAGGGTAAAGTGGATGAGGATGCGCAGGAGGAGGAGGAGGCTGAAGAGCATGACATTCCGGAGCTGTAGAGTGTGGGTGAAACCCTGACTGAGGTAGGGCCTGCAAACCTTGGTGTGGGAAGGACTTGTTCCGTTCCTCGCTCAAACTGGGTCCCAGCTGGGCTGGGCTGGGTCCCTACCCGGCTGGGTAGGGCGTTGTGGGGGGTTTGTCTATCTCCGTTTGAGGTGAGTTTGTTTAAGTTAGCCTTTCTTTGGCGTTTTTTGGAGCCCTGCGGGTTGGGGAGTTGGTATCGCCCAGTAAGGCGTTCCCCGGGGGCTTGGATTGGGGTGACATTATGTCAGTGGAAAACGGAGTTGAATTTTGGATTAGGAAATCGAAAACTGATCAGAGAGGTGTGGGTAGACTAGTCCGTTTGGGGATGGTTGTGGCATCTGATATGTGCCCGTTCAAGTGTCTCGGGAATTTTCAACAGATCCGTCCGAAGGTGGATGGCCCCTTATTATGTCACGAGGATGGGTCCTTTTTATCGAGATACCAATTTGTGAGTGTTTTTAGGGCATGTTTGAAGTCGTTGGGGTTAGATCCGAAGTCTTTCGGATTGGGGCAGCGACGGAGGCCTCTATATGCGGCCTACCGGAGGAGACAGTTAAGCAGATTGGTAGGTGGAAGTCGCAGCGCTTTAAGTCGTATGTACGTCCCCAGGTGGTTGTTGGCAATTGAGGGGAAAAGGGGGGGTATTAGGGTAGCAATGGGGGGGGTGAGAGTGTGTGTTTTTTGTCAATTTGGTTTGGTGAGGCAATAAAATGGTGTCGTCTGTACATTTTGTATTGCAGAAGCACCCCCTCTTCCTTCCCTGGTCTGGATCCTTGGCCACTCTTATGTGTATTGGGGAGCCCGACGAGCGGACGCGAGATGGAACGGGAGACAGCTAGGTTTTGAGAAGGACCTGGCTCTCGTGCGATGGCTCGGTGTTCGGGGGTTAGGGTGGAACAGGGTGTTGCAGGAGGTGCATAGATACGCCCGGTTGGACAGACCTCCTGACATGTTAGTGTTGCATGCCGGGGGGAATGATTTGGGTGGGCGTCCTTTTCGAATCTTGATAAAGGACATCAAACATGATTTGTTACGGTTATGGGTGTCGTTTCCAGGTCTAACGATAGTCTGGTCGGAGATAGTAGCGAGAAAGAGTTGGCAGAAAGCGCGGTCAGTTGACAGGTTGAACAAGGCGCGGGCGAAGGTTAATAGGGCGATCTCGAAGTTTGTTAGTCGGAACGGGGGTATAGCAATACGGCATGTTGAGTTGGAAAGGACGGAAGAGGAATTTTGGTTGGCTGACGGGGTACACCTTAATGCGGTGGGAACTGACTTATGGGCTCTTGGCTTGCAGGGAGGTATTGAGAGGGCCCTTTGGTTGCGGGGGGTCTCAGGCACTTGAAGGGTTTCAAGGTGCCTTCGTTGTGGTGTTGTTTATTGGTGGGTCCTTGAAGTTGGTTTAAAATTGGTTCGGGGATTCATCCGGGTATGGATCCCCTCATTGGCAGAATTGATGGTCCCCTGGTGATTTTGGGGGGGAACCCCGACGGGGTATGTCGGGGCCCCTGGGGGTGTGGTTGGGGTTGACGGAGGATTAACCCTTACCATTTGGTGCTCCTGAGCCAGTGTGGGTAACGGCTGGGAGCAAGTTGAGGTTTTTTATTGCTCGGTTATGGGAATCACCAGGGTTTTGGTAGCTTCAAGGACCTTACCACATTGCAAATTTTATTGGTTATGTATTCTTGTTAATAAAATGGCTGCTATGGCCAAAATTATCCAAAGATAAATTTGTGTCTGTGTAATTACTTTTAAATAAGAAATGGGAATGGAGGTGTGGGGTATGAAAGGAAGACCGGAGTCAACAATTCCAGGGTCAAGCATGTTTATTTGCCTAAGCTTCGTTCCAGGGTAGAAAGGGTAAGAGTGCCTTTCAGAATTCGAAGTGGTCGGACTGTACGGGCCACCAAGAACTGCAGGAGAGCTTGAACATCTTCCCATGGATTTGCGACATCCTCCCTCATCAGTTACGTAGGTAAGCAGGTTCTCAGCATTGCAGCCCATTTGTTATCTTAAGTTAGTTAAGCGGGGTTAACTAACCTGTCAGTTCAGCCTCAGGTCTAAAGCAGAGGCCTGGACTCCACTCCTTACTCCTCACTCCACAACTCTCCTTAAAAACAACTGACTCCTTTTTCCTGCCCCGGGGTCTCCAGACCCCTAGGTGGGCGTTTCCTTCCGTCTGGTCCTGCCCACTGGTGTGCCTGTCTTTCCCTGGGGGAGGTGACTAGGGTTTTCTGGTTGGCTTTGTGTGACTTAGGTGAGGGAAGTTGTTATGCGGGGGCCTATGTGTGACTACCTGCAGTGTCAGGGCGTCACATATGTATGTGTGTATGTCTGCTAAAGGAATCCGCACCGTCATATTTACAAACACAAAATGTTGACTCTATGCACAGAAGAGAGTCATTCTATTTACATGATTTGTGTTTTTTTACCTTTTAAAACTATCATTAAATGTTAAGTTTTAGTTAGGGATTTATGCTTCTGTCTGTCTCTCTCCCAGTCTCTGTCATCTGTCTGTCTCTGTGTGTCTCTATCTCTATCCATGTCTGTCTGTCTCTCTATCTCTGTCTGTCTCTCTGTGTCTGTCTGTCTCTCTCTCTCTTTGTGGCTGTCTGTTTCTATGTCTGTCTGTCTCTTTTCCAGGCCTGTCTCTTTTCCAGGTCTGTCTCTTTTCCAGGTCTGTCTCTTTCCCTGTCTGTCTGTCTCTTCCCCTGTCTGTCTCTTCCCCTGTCTGTCTCTTCCCCTGTCTGTCTCTGTATTTCTTTGTCTGTCTCTGTCTTTCTCTTCCCCTGTCTGTCTCTTTCCCTGTCTCTCTCTGCCTGTCTCTCTTTGTCTCTCTCTGTCTGACTCATTCCCCGTTTGTCTCTTTCCCTGTCTATCTCTGTATTTCTTTGTCTGTCTCTATCTGTCTGTCTCTCTCTGTCTGTCTCTTCCCCTGTCTGTCTCTTTCCCTGTCGGTCTGCCTTTTCTCCTGCCTGTCTCTGTATGTTTGTCTCTGTCTGTTTCCCTATCTGCCTCTGTCTCTTTCTCTGTCTCTGTCTGTCTGCCTTTTTTCCCTGTCTATCTCTGTCTGTCTCTTTCCCTGTCTGCCTCTGTCTGTTTGTCTCTGTCTCTTTCCCTGTCTGTCTATGCCTATCTGTCTCTGTCTGTTTGTCTCTCAGTCTGTGTCTGTCTCTCTCTATCTGTCTCCCCACTGACATCATATTATCTCACACATAAGCTTCTTATACTATGAATGTCCTTTGTTCTTATAGCAACCAATCACAGCTGCTATTAATAACTTGCAGCTCCCACCTCCATTCAGTTTAATGGAGGCAGGTTTTTTGGAGAGTAACTGTAAAGCGCGGGGTTAAATATTCCTGTTAAAACATAGTCTACGACGTTCCCTGAGTCACATGAGGTGTCTGCAAAATTTTGTGTTTGTAAATATGACGGTGCGGATTCCTTTAGCAGACATACACACATACATATGTGACGCCCTGACACTGCAGGTAGTCACACATAGGCCCCCGCATAACAACTTCCCTCACCTAAGTCACACAAAGCCAACCAGAAAATCCTAGTCACCTCCCCCAGGGAAAGACAGGCACACCAGTGGGCAGGACCAGACGGAAGGAAACGCCCACCTAGGGGTCTGGAGACCCCGGGGCAGGAAAAAGGAGTCAGTTGTTTTTAAGGAGAGTTGTGGAGTGAGGAGTAAGGAGTGGAGTCCAGGCCTCTGCTTTAGACCTGAGGCTGAACTGACAGGTTAGTTAACCCCGCTTAACTAACTTAAGACAACAAATGGGCTGCAATGCTGAGAACCTGCTTACCTACGTAACTGATGAGGGAGGATGTCGCAAATCCATGGGAAGATGTTCAAGCTCTCCTGCAGTTCTTGGTGGTCCGTACAGTCCGACCACTTCGAATTCTGAAAGGCACTCTTACCCTTTCTACCCTGGAACGAAGCTTACGCAAATAAACATGCTTGACCCTGGAATTGTTGACTCCGGTCTTCCTTTCATACCCCACACCTCCATTCCCATTTCTTATTTAAAAGTAATTACACAGACACAAATTTATCTTTGGATAATTTTGGCCATAGCAGCCATTTTATTAACAAGAATACATAACCAATAAAATTTGCAATGTGGTAAGGTCCTTGAAGCTACCAAAACCCTGGTGATTCCCATAACCGAGCAATAAAAAACCTCAACTTGCTCCCAGCCGTTACCCACACTGGCTCAGGAGCACCAAATGGTAAAGGTTAATCCTCCGTCAACCCCAACCACACCCCCAGGGGCCCCGACATACCCCGTCGGGGTTCCCCCCCAAAATCACCAGGGGACCATCAATTCTGCCAATGAGGGGATCCATACCCGGATGAATCCCCGAACCAATTTTAAACCAACTTCAAGGACCCACCAATAAACAACACCACAACGAAGGCACCTTGAAACCCTTCAAGTGCCTGAGACCCCCCGCAACCAAAGGGCCCTCTCAATACCTCCCTGCAAGCCAAGAGCCCATAAGTCAGTTCCCACCGCATTAAGGTGTACCCCGTCAGCCAACCAAAATTCCTCTTCCGTCCTTTCCAACTCAACATGCCGTATTGCTATACCCCCGTTCCGACTAACAAACTTCGAGATCGCCCTATTAACCTTCGCCCGCGCCTTGTTCAACCTGTCAACTGACCGCGCTTTCTGCCAACTCTTTCTCGCTACTATCTCCGACCAGACTATCGTTAGACCTGGAAACGACACCCATAACCGTAACAAATCATGTTTGATGTCCTTTATCAAGATTCGAAAAGGACGCCCACCCAAATCATTCCCCCCGGCATGCAACACTAACATGTCAGGAGGTCTGTCCAACCGGGCGTATCTATGCACCTCCTGCAACACCCTGTTCCACCCTAACCCCCGAACACCGAGCCATCGCACGAGAGCCAGGTCCTTCTCAAAACCTAGCTGTCTCCCGTTCCATCTCGCGTCCGCTCGTCGGGCTCCCCAATACACATAAGAGTGGCCAAGGATCCAGACCAGGGAAGGAAGGGGGGGTGCTTCTGCAATACAAAATGTACAGACGACACCATTTTATTGCCTCACCAAACCAAATTGACAAAAAACACACACTCTCCCCCCCCCCTAATACCCCCCCCTTTTCCCCTCAATTGCCAACAACCACCTGGGGACGTACATACGACTTAAAGCGCTGCGACTTCCACCTACCAATCTGCTTAACTGTCTCCTCCGGTAGGCCGCATATAGAGGCCTCCGTCGCTGCCCCAATCCGAAAGACTTCGGATCTAACCCCAACGACTTCAAACATGCCCTAAAAACACTCACAAATTGGTATCTCGATAAAAAGGACCCATCCTCGTGACATAATAAGGGGCCATCCACCTTCGGACGGATCTGTTGAAAATTCCCGAGACACTTGAACGGGCACATATCAGATGCCACAACCATCCCCAAACGGACTAGTCTACCCACACCTCTCTGATCAGTTTTCGATTTCCTAATCCAAAATTCAACTCCGTTTTCCACTGACAATGTCACCCCAATCCAAGCCCCCGGGGAACGCCTTACTGGGCGATACCAACTCCCCAACCCGCAGGGCTCCAAAAAACGCCAAAGAAAAGGCTAACTTAAACAAACTCACCTCACACGGAGATAGACAAACCCCCCACAACGCCCTACCCAGCCCAGCCCAGCTGGGACCCAGTTTGAGCGAGGAACGGAACAAGTCCTTCCCACACCAAGGTTTGCAGGCCCTACCTCAGTCAGGGTTTCACCCACACTCTACAGCTCCGGAATGTCATGCTCTTCAGCCTCCTCCTCCTCCTGCGCATCTTCATCCACTTTACCCTCCACACCAGTCCCAAGCTGGAAGCACTGCAGCACTGCCTCGGCGAAGCGGCAACAGACTGTGCTGCAGCTAATCTGCATAGGTGACAAACCCCACAATGCAGAAGAGGTGTGGACAGCTCTAAAACAGCATGCAGATCACTGGCTCACACCTCTGAACCTAAAGCCAGGAAAGGTTGTGTGTGACAATGGCCGGAACCTAGTGGCGGCTTTGAGGCGAGGCCAGCTGACACATGTTACATGCATGGCCCATGTGCTCAACCTCGTGGTTCAGCGGTTTCTAAAGTCATACCCAGAGCTGTCTCATCTGCTGGTAAAAGTTCGCCGCCTGTCTGCACATTTTCGAAAGTCACCTACTGCTTCAGCCGGCCTTGCCGGCTTTCAGCGTCATTTGCATCTTCCGGCTCACAGACTGGTGTGTGATGTCCCCACGCGTTGGAATTCAACTCTGCACATGTTGATCAGGATATGTGAGCAGAAGAGGGCAGTTGTTGAGTACCTGCATCACCTATGCCGTCGGGAAATGGGTCAAACTCCACACATAACACCTGAGGAGTGGAGATGGATGTCCGACCTATGTACCATCCTCCAAAACTTTGAGGACTCCACCAAGATGGTGAGCGGCGATGACGCCATTATTAGCGTCACCATACCGCTTCTCTGCTTTCTAAAACGGTCTCTGCTCAAAACCAAACATGATGCATTGCAGGCGGAACACGATGAGTTGGAGCAAGAAACAGTAGTGGGTGTGGGTGATAACACATAGCCCAGCCTCGTCTCATCACAACGTGCAGTGGAGGACTATGACGAGGAGGAAGATGAAGACATGGAGCAACTCTCCGGCCAAATTGAGGATATGACATGCATACCAGTCATATGCTCAGTTCAGCGTGGCTGGCCAGAGGACAGGGTAGATGAGGAGGAGGAGGAGAAGGAGGAGGACAGCATGTTCAGTCATCGTGTTGGTCTGGATACTGAAGTGATGGCTGTTAAGAGTCTGGCGCACATGGATGACTTTATGGTAAGCTGCCTGTCTCGTGACCCTCGCGTTAAGAACATCTTGGCCGACAATCATTACTGGTTGGTAACACTGTTAGACCCACGCTACAAGGAGAACTTTATGTCTCTTATTCCCGAGGCGGAGAGGTCAGCCAAAACGCAGCAGTTCCGGAAGGCCATAGTCACGGAAGTAGGCAAAGCATTCCCTTCACAAAACGCTAGCGTCATAATTGTAACACTATTAGTTAAAAGAAAGGGATAAAATGTAAAAAAAAACAAAATAAGGCATGACTTTTTTTTAACATCACATTTATTTTTTGTGCACATTTGTTATAATAAACAAGTGAAAAATGTTGAAAATCAGTCATCCAAAGGTGTGTGAAAAAAATATATACATATATGGTACCAATAAAAATGTCACTTTGTCTTGCAAAGAATGCAGCCCCCCAAATTATTTTTTTCCTCTGTGCGGCCCATACACCCAGCCGAGTTTGAGACCCCCTGCCTTACACTATATAGATATTATGTTCATTCCCCATCTATCTTGCTCAGGAGTAGAGTTGAGCGCGGTTCGTGGTTCGTGGTTCTCCAGTTCGCGGCTCGAGTGATTTTGGGGCATGTTCTAGATCGAACTAGAACTCGAGCTTTTTGCAAAAGCTCGGTAGTTCTAGAAACGTTCGAGAACGGTTCTAGCAGCCAAAAAACAGCTAAATCATAGCTTGGTTTCTGCTGTAATAGTGTAAGTCACTCTGTGAATCAAACTATTATCACATTTCAGTGTATAGTGTGCGTGAACAGCGCCTTCAGATCACTGCTGTTTCTATAATGGCGATCGCCATTTTTTTTTTTTTTTTTTCTTGTCTTCCTTCCCTAAGTGCGCGCGTCTTGTGGGGCGGGCCAGCATGTCAGCCAATCCCAGACACACACACAGCTAAGTGGACTTTGAGCCAGAGAAGCAACGGCATGTGTGATAGGATCTGCATGTCACATGTCCCTGCATTATAAAACCGGACATTTTCTTCACGGACGCCATTATCTGCCTTCTGCGTCTTTGGTGTCAGACATCACTGTCGCAGCTCCGTCTTCCTGAGTCCTATAGCCGATACAGCTGTATGCGCTGCATACACAGCGTTAGACAGCTTAGGGAGAGCACTTTATAGCAGTCCTTTTAAGGGCTCCAACCGGCAGGGTCAGAGAGCCATAGGTGACAGGTCCTGCAAACAGCAACAGCGTCTGTGTAGCCCAGGTCAGGGATTTCCTACCTGCATTTCACCATTAGGAGGGAATAGAAAGGCAGGCTTCCATTCCTCTACCCAGAGCACCACAATCCTGCCACTGTACCCTCTTGTCCTCTGCACACTCCAACTGATAACTAAGCCATTATACTAGCAAACACTCAGTGTACCTAGTGGCATCCTATACGTGGCTATTGGACTTTGCTATAGTCCCACTAGTGCAAAGACATTTGCAGAGCGCGTCTGCCTGCATTGCACACTACAACTCATTCTAAACAAGCCATTATACTAGCAAACACTCAGTGTACCTAGTGGCATCCTATACGTGGCTATTGGACTTTGCTATAGTCCCACTAGTGCAAAGACATTTGCAGAGCGCGTCTGCCTGCATTGCACACTACAACTCATTCTAACCAAGCCATTATACTAGCAAACACTCAGTGTACCTAGTGGCATCCTATACGTGGCTATTGGACTTTGCTATAGTCCCACTAGTGCAAAGACATTTGCAGAGCGCGTCTGCCTGCATTGCACACTCCAACTCATTAAAACCAAGCCATTATACTAGCAAACACTCAGTGTACCTAGTGGCATCCTATACGTGGCTATTGGACTTTGCTATAGTCCCACTAGTGCAAAGACATTTGCATAGCGCGTCTGCCGGCATTGCACACTCAAACTCATTTTAACTAAGCCATTATACTAGCAAACACTCAGTGTACCTAGTGGCATCCTATACGTGGCTATTGGACTTTGCTATAGTCCCACTAGTGCAAAGACATTAGCAGAGCACATCTGCCTGCATTGCACACTACAACTCATTCTAACCAAGCCATTATACTAGCAAACACTCAGTGTACCTAGTGGCATCCTATACGTGGCTATTGGACTTTGCTATAGTCCCACTAGTGCAAAGACATTTGCATAGCGCGTCTGCCTGCATTGCACACTCAAACTCATTTTAACTAAGCCATTATACTAGCAAACACTCAGTGTACCTAGTGGCATCCTATACGTGGCTATTGGACTTTGCTATAGTCCCACTAGTGCAAAGACATTAGCAGAGCACATCTGCCTGCATTGCACACTACAACTCATTCTAACCAAGCCATTATACTAGCAAACACTCAGTGTACCTAGTGGCATCCTATACGTGGCTATTGGACTTTGCTATAGTCCCACTAGTGCAAAGACATTTGCAGAGCGCGTCTGCCTGCATTGCACACTCCAACTCATTAAAACCAAGCCATTATACTAGCAAACACTCAGTGTACCTAGTGGCATCCTATACGTGGCTATTGGACTTTGCTATAGTCCCACTAGTGCAAAGACATTTGCATAGCGCGTCTGCCTGCATTGCACACTCAAACTCATTTTAACTAAGCCATTATACTAGCAAACACTCAGTGTACCTAGTGGCATCCTATACGTGGCTATTGGACTTTGCTATAGTCCCACTAGTGCAAAGATATTAGCAGAGCACATCTGCCTGCATTGCACACTCCAACTTTTTTAAACTAAGCAATTTTACTAGCAAACACTCAGTGTACCTAGTGGCATCCTAAACGTGGCTATTGGACTTTGCTATAGTCCCACTAGTGCAAAGACATTTGCAGAGCACGTCTGCCTGCATTGCACACTACAACTCATTGTTACTAAGCCATTATACTAGCAAACACTCAGTGTACCTAGTGGCATCCTATACGTGGCTATTGGACTTTGCTATAGTCCCACTAGTGCAAAGACATTTGCAGAGCGCGTCTGCCTGCGTTGCACACTACAACTCATTCTAACCAAGCCATTATACTAGCAAACACTCAGTGTACCTAGTGGCATCCTATACGTGGCTATTGGACTTTGCTATAGTCCCACTAGTGCAAAGACATTTGCAGAGCGCGTCTGCCTGCGTTGCACACTACAACTCATTCTAACCAAGCCATTATACTAGCAAACACTCAGTGTACCTAGTGGCATCCTATACGTGGCTATTGGACTTTGCTATAGTCCCACTAGTGCAAAGACATTTGCAGAGCGCGTCTGCCTGCGTTGCACACTACAACTCATTCTAACCAAGCCATTATACTAGCAAACACTCAGTGTACCTAGTGGCATCCTATACGTGGCTATTGGACTTTGCTATAGTCCCACTAGTGCAAAGACATTTGCAGAGCGCGTCTGCCTGCGTTGCACACTACAACTCATTCTAACCAAGCCATTATACTAGCAAACACTCAGTGTACCTAGTGGCATCCTATACGTGGCTATTGGACTTTGCTATAGTCCCACTAGTGCAAAGACATTTGCAGAGCGCGTCTGCCTGCGTTGCACACTACAACTCATTCTAACCAAGCCATTATACTAGCAAACACTCAGTGTACCTAGTGGCATCCTATACGTGGCTATTGGACTTTGCTATAGTCCCACTAGTGCAAAGACATTTGCAGAGCGCGTCTGCCTGCGTTGCACACTACAACTCATTCTAACCAAGCCATTATACTAGCAAACACTCAGTGTACCTAGTGGCATCCTATACGTGGCTATTGGACTTTGCTATAGTCCCACTAGTGCAAAGACATTTGCAGAGCGCGTCTGCCTGCGTTGCACACTACAACTCATTCTAACCAAGCCATTATACTAGCAAACACTCAGTGTACCTAGTGGCATCCTATACGTGGCTATTGGACTTTGCTATAGTCCCACTAGTGCAAAGACATTTGCAGAGCGCGTCTGCCTGCGTTGCACACTACAACTCATTCTAACCAAGCCATTATACTAGCAAACACTCAGTGTACCTAGTGGCATCCTATACGTGGCTATTGGACTTTGCTATAGTCCCACTAGTGCAAAGACATTTGCAGAGCGCGTCTGCCTGCGTTGCACACTACAACTCATTCTAACCAAGCCATTATACTAGCAAACACTCAGTGTACCTAGTGGCATCCTATACGTGGCTATTGGACTTTGCTATAGTCCCACTAGTGCAAAGACATTTGCAGAGCGCGTCTGCCTGCGTTGCACACTACAACTCATTCTAACCAAGCCATTATACTAGCAAACACTCAGTGTACCTAGTGGCATCCTATACGTGGCTATTGGACTTTGCTATAGTCCCATTAGTGCAAAGACATTTGCAGAGCGCGTCTGCCTGCGTTGCACACTACAACTCATTCTAACCAAGCCATTATACTAGCAAACACTCAGTGTACCTAGTGGCATCCTATACGTGGCTATTGGACTTTGCTATAGTCCCACTAGTGCAAAGACATTTGCAGAGCGCGTCTGCCTGCGTTGCACACTACAACTCATTCTAACCAAGCCATTATACTAGCAAACACTCAGTGTACCTAGTGGCATCCTATACGTGGCTATTGGACTTTGCTATAGTCCCACTAGTGCAAAGACATTTGCAGAGCGCGTCTGCCTGCGTTGCACACTACAACTCATTCTAACCAAGCCATTATACTAGCAAACACTCAGTGTACCTAGTGGCATCCTATACGTGGCTATTGGACTTTGCTATAGTCCCACTAGTGCAAAGACATTTGCAGAGCGCGTCTGCCTGCGTTGCACACTACAACTCATTCTAACCAAGCCATTATACTAGCAAACACTCAGTGTACCTAGTGGCATCCTATACGTGGCTATTGGACTTTGCTATAGTCCCACTAGTGCAAAGACATTTGCAGAGCGCGTCTGCCTGCGTTGCACACTACAACTCATTCTAACCAAGCCATTATACTAGCAAACACTCAGTGTACCTAGTGGCATCCTATACGTGGCTATTGGACTTTGCTATAGTCCCACTAGTGCAAAGACATTTGCAGAGCGCGTCTGCCTGCGTTGCACACTACAACTCATTCTAACCAAGCCATTATACTAGCAAACACTCAGTGTACCTAGTGGCATCCTATACGTGGCTATTGGACTTTGCTATAGTCCCACTAGTGCAAAGACATTTGCAGAGCGCGTCTGCCTGCGTTGCACACTACAACTCATTCTAACCAAGCCATTATACTAGCAAACACTCAGTGTACCTAGTGGCATCCTATACGTGGCTATTGGACTTTGCTATAGTCCCACTAGTGCAAAGACATTTGCAGAGCGCGTCTGCCTGCGTTGCACACTACAACTCATTCTAACCAAGCCATTATACTAGCAAACACTCAGTGTACCTAGTGGCATCCTATACGTGGCTATTGGACTTTGCTATAGTCCCACTAGTGCAAAGACATTTGCAGAGCGCGTCTGCCTGCGTTGCACACTACAACTCATTCTAACCAAGCCATTATACTAGCAAACACTCAGTGTACCTAGTGGCATCCTATACGTGGCTATTGGACTTTGCTATAGTCCCACTAGTGCAAAGACATTTGCAGAGCGCGTCTGCCTGCGTTGCACACTACAACTCATTCTAACCAAGCCATTATACTAGCAAACACTCAGTGTACCTAGTGGCATCCTATACGTGGCTATTGGACTTTGCTATAGTCCCACTAGTGCAAAGACATTTGCAGAGCGCGTCTGCCTGCGTTGCACACTACAACTCATTCTAACCAAGCCATTATACTAGCAAACACTCAGTGTACCTAGTGGCATCCTATACGTGGCTATTGGACTTTGCTATAGTCCCACTAGTGCAAAGACATTTGCAGAGCGCGTCTGCCTGCGTTGCACACTACAACTCATTCTAACCAAGCCATTATACTAGCAAACACTCAGTGTACCTAGTGGCATCCTATACGTGGCTATTGGACTTTGCTATAGTCCCACTAGTGCAAAGACATTTGCAGAGCGCGTCTGCCTGCGTTGCACACTACAACTCATTCTAACCAAGCCATTATACTAGCAAACACTCAGTGTACCTAGTGGCATCCTATACGTGGCTATTGGACTTTGCTATAGTCCCACTAGTGCAAAGACATTTGCAGAGCGCGTCTGCCTGCGTTGCACACTACAACTCATTCTAACCAAGCCATTATACTAGCAAACACTCAGTGTACCTAGTGGCATCCTATACGTGGCTATTGGACTTTGCTATAGTCCCACTAGTGCAAAGACATTTGCAGAGCGCGTCTGCCTGCGTTGCACACTACAACTCATTCTAACCAAGCCATTATACTAGCAAACACTCAGTGTACCTAGTGGCATCCTATACGTGGCTATTGGACTTTGCTATAGTCCCACTAGTGCAAAGACATTTGCAGAGCGCGTCTGCCTGCGTTGCACACTACAACTCATTCTAACCAAGCCATTATACTAGCAAACACTCAGTGTACCTAGTGGCATCCTATACGTGGCTATTGGACTTTGCTATAGTCCCACTAGTGCAAAGACATTTGCAGAGCGCGTCTGCCTGCGTTGCACACTACAACTCATTCTAACCAAGCCATTATACTAGCAAACACTCAGTGTACCTAGTGGCATCCTATACGTGGCTATTGGACTTTGCTATAGTCCCACTAGTGCAAAGACATTTGCAGAGCGCGTCTGCCTGCGTTGCACACTACAACTCATTCTAACCAAGCCATTATACTAGCAAACACTCAGTGTACCTAGTGGCATCCTATACGTGGCTATTGGACTTTGCTATAGTCCCACTAGTGCAAAGACATTTGCAGCACGTCTGCCTGCGTTGCACACTCCAACTAATTATAACTAAGTTGCATTGTCAGGGATATTTATTCTTTATTATTCTGCTGTTAATAAAGCTAGACCACCACTGCAATCTTCACCACCTCTCAATTTTTACTACCACATTTTCAGTCCACAATCTTGTCGCAATCAACATGAGTGGCAAAATGACAGATGCTGGTGGAAAGGGGAAGAGGCGTGGTGTAAAAGGCAAAAAAGGTTTTGTCCGTGGGGAAGGTGGCAAAGCTCCATTATCATCTGCTGAAGATAGACCATCTACCAGCAAAAGTAAGATGTCTACTACTTACCGTGGACAATCCGATGTGCTCCCTTTGTTACGGACACGAACAACAGGAACAAAGGTAGATGATGGGCAAAAAAGGAAAATGCTTGAATGGATCTCAAGTGGTCCAACAAGTGCCCTCTCTGCCACTTCAAGTACCGCATCCAAAAAACACCAGTCCTCTGAGTTGTCATCCCAATCAAACTTGCTTTCTCCCAGCTCTGAAGTCTCCATCAGCCCTGCACAGTATGGTGGAACTGAGATGGCTGAGTCTGCAGAGCTGTTCAGTCACACTATAGCCTGGGAATCAGAGGTCTGCTCCCAAGCTACAGTGAGTACAGAACAGGAAATGGTCTGCAGTGATGCCCAGAACCTTTGTGACTCAGATTCAGGCCGTGAGGACCAAGTTTCTGAGCATAATGTTGACCCTTTGTCACAAACTGTAACACCTGTGGTTATAGACAATGAGGAACATACTGATGAAGATGAGACGCAGATACCCGATTGGGATGACAACTTAAATATTCGTTCAGGGCAAGAAGAGGCTCGGTCTGAGGGGGAGGGGAGTGCAAACACAACAATTGATGATGACGTTCTAGATCCCACCTACTGTCAACCCCCAGTCAGGCACTCGAGGAGGTCAACAGAGGCGGTGGAGGAGGATGCAACCGACGACGAAGTTACCTTGCGCCTTCCTGGACAGAGTCGGAGCACTGGTAGCACGTCTACAACTGCATCCTCAGCCACCACTCTGCCTATGAGCATTATTCGTGGTGGATCAACAGGTCGCATGGCCTCTAAGCCTTGCCTAGCCTGGTCCTTTTTTCACATCGAAAAAGATCGCCCAACTCATGTGATATGTAACATTTGTCATGATTCTGTTAGTAGAGGTCAAAACCTCAGCAGTTTGACAACTTCTTCCATGAATCGTCACATGACTAAATATCATAAGTCCCGGTGGGAAGCTCACCGTGCTGCAATGCGGCCTAGTGGAGCGAACCATCCACCGCCCGCCCCTTCCACTGCATCCGCGCGCTCTTCATCTTCTAGGACTGTGGGGACAGCTGCCACACCTGTTTTTCCACGCAAAACTTCCACCACTGTAACCGCAACAGGCAGTTTGCTTGTAAGGTCGTCAGTTGGTTTGGAAGGGGAAACAAGTGAGTGTGTACAGCTCTCTCAGACATCGATAGCACCAACGTTGGATGAAGGCAACATCATGTCTCCGCCTGCACTTTCCTCACAAACCTGCATTTTTCAAGGGACACCCTACTCAACACCGTCTACACACAGCAGCCAGATCTCTGTCCCTCAGATGTGGTCAAATAAAAGGCCACTTCCTCCGACCCATGACAAAGCTAAGAGGTTGACTCTATCCCTCTGTAAGCTGTTGGCTACCGAAATGCTGCCTTTCCGCCTAGTGGACACACAGGATTTTAGAGACCTTATGTCTGTCGCTGTGCCCCAGTACCAGATGCCTAGTCGCCACTACTTCTCTAAGAAAGGTGTGCCCGCGCTACACCAGCATGTCGCACACAACATCACCGCTTCCTTGAGAAACTCTGTGTGTGAACGGGTGCATTTCACCACCGATACTTGGACCAGTAAGCATGGACAGGGACGTTACATGTCGCTGACTGGGCACTGGGTAACTATGGTGATAGATGGTGAAGGGTCTGCTGCACAAGTCTTGCCGTCCCCACGACTTGTGTGTCAATCCTCTGTCTGTCCAAGTTCCGCCACTGCTTCTGCATCCTCCACCTCATCTGGGTCCTCCACCTCCGCCCCAAGCCTGCCTGGTCAGGCCACCAGCGTTCTCACTGCGCAGAAGGAATCACGCACCCCTCATTACTATGCTGGCAGCAGAGCGCAACGGCATCAGGCGGTCTTTAGCTTGACATGTCTTGGTAATAAGAGTCACACAGCTGAGGAGTTGTGGTCAGCTTTGCGGTCCGAGTTTAATAAATGGTTGTCTCCACTCAAACTGCAGCCTGGTAAGGCCGTGTGCGACAATGCTGCAAACCTGGGTGCGGCACTTCGCCTGGGCAAGGTGACACACGTACCTTGTATGGCTCACGTGTTGAACCTTGTCGTGCAGCAATTTTTAACACACTATCCCGGCCTAGATGGCCTTCTGAACAGGGCACGAAAACTGTCAGCTCACTTCCGCCGTTCAAGCGCCGCAGCAGAGCGACTTGCATCGCTCCAGAAGTCTTTCGGCCTGCCGGTTCATCGCCTGAAATGCGATGTGGCGACACGCTGGAATTCAACTCTCCACATGTTACAGCGACTGTGGCAGCACCGCAGAGCCCTGGTGCAATACGTCATGACGTATAGCCTGGGCCAACGAGATGCAGAGGTGGGGCAGATCACCCTGATGGAGTGGTCTCAGATCAAGGACCTATGCACCCTTCTGCACAGTTTCGACATGGCGACGAATATGTTTAGCTCTGACAATGCCATTATCAGCATGACGATTCCAGTCATTTACATGCTGGAGCACACGCTAAACACTATTCGGAGTCAGGGGGTGGGACAACATGAAGGGGAGGAACTACAGGAGGATTCATATGCGCAAGGGACAACAACATCACGAAGGTCCAGACGTTCATCATCACCAACGCAGCAGGCATGGGACCATGGGGGACAGGGATCGACAAGGGCGCATAGTAGCAGGCGAAATGTTGAGCAAGGTGCAGGAGAACATGAAGAAATGGAGGACGAACTGTCCATGGACATGGAAGACTCAGCGGATGAGGGAGACCTTGGTCAAATTTCAGTTGAAAGAGGTTGGGGTCAGATGTCAGAGGAAGAAAGAACGGGTAGCACCTCTATGCCACAAACACAGCATGGACTTGGTCCGCATGGCTGCGCAAGACACATGAGTGCCTTTTTGTTGCACTACCTCCAACATGACAGTCGTATTGTCAAAATTAGAAGTGATGATGACTACTGGATTGCCACACTATTAGATCCCCGGTACAAGTCCAAATTTTGTGACATAATTCCAGCCATAGAAAGGGACGCACGTATGCAGGAGTATCAGCAGAAGCTGTTACTAGATCTTAGCTCGGCTTTTCCACCAAACAACCGTGCAGGTGCAGGGAGTGAATCTCCCAGTTGTAACTTGACAAACATGGGACGGTCTCGTCATCTTCAACAGTCTACCCGTACCAGTAGGACCTTTTCTGGTGCCGGTAACAGCAATTTTATGGAATCTTTTCATAATTTTTTTAGACCCTCTTTTGCAAGGCCACCAGAGACAACAAGTCTGACACATACTCAACAGCTGGAGAGGATGATACAGGAGTATCTCCAAATGAACATCGATGCCATGACTGTGCAACTGGAGCCTTGCTCCTTTTGGGCTTCAAACATAGAAAAATGGCCAGAGCTCTCCAGTTACGCCTTGGAGATTTT
This sequence comes from Anomaloglossus baeobatrachus, assembly GCF_048569485.1. Taxonomy (NCBI): domain Eukaryota; kingdom Metazoa; phylum Chordata; class Amphibia; order Anura; family Aromobatidae; genus Anomaloglossus; species Anomaloglossus baeobatrachus. Next base: position 59,225 of record NW_027445272.1, read on the forward strand.
GTCGTGTCCAGCTGCCAGCGTTGTCTCTGAACGTGTATTCAGTGCTGCTGGGTGTGTGCTGACAGATAAGCGCACGCGTCTGTCCAGTGACAATGTGGACAGACTGACGTTCATCAAAATGAACAAGACATGGATCCAGAAGGAATTTACTACCCCTGTGTCATCCTGGGGAGAGTAAATGCTTGTGGATTTGGAATGTGCTTGATGCAAATCAAAACATCCTGTTTGCAACTAGGGCCCAAGTGCTGCCACTGATGTGGTGGGTGTCTGTGTGGCCCAATTTTTGGAAAAAAGGGAGACTCCGCTTGGAGTAACCCTTGCTTGCTGTGTTTTTAAAAGAAGCCAAGATGAACAGAGCTGGGATCAGGAAAGACTTTGCTACCTACCCCGGTGTCATCCTGGGGACGGCTAAGAATAGCGTATTTTTGAATGTGCTTGATGCAAATCAAAACATCCTGTTTGCAACTAGGGCCCAAGTGCTGCCACTGATGGGGTGGGTGTCTGTGTGGCCCAATTTTTGGAAAAAAGGGAGACTCCGCTTGGAGTAACCCTTGCTTGCTGTGTTTTTAAAAGAAGCCAAGATGAACAGAGCTGGGATCAGGAAAGACTTTGCTACCTACCCCGGTGTCATCCTGGGGACGGCTAAGAATAGCGTATTTTTGAATGTGCTTGATGCAAATCAAAACATCCTGTTTGCAACTAGGGCCCAAGTGCTGCCACTGATGTGGTGGGTGTCTGTGTGGCCCAATTTTTGGAAAAAAGGGAGACTCCGCTTGGAGTAACCCTTGCTTGCTGTGTTTTTAAAAGAAGCCAAGATGAACAGAGCTGGGATCAGGAAAGACTTTGCTACCTACCCCGGTGTCATCCTGGGGACGGCTAAGAATAGCGTATTTTTGAATGTGCTTGATGCAAATCAAAACATCCTGTTTGCAACTAGGGCCCAAGTGCTGCCACTGATGGGGTGGGTGTCTGTGTGGCCCAATTTTTGGAAAAAAGGGAGACTCCGCTTGGAGTAACCCTTGCTTGCTGTGTTTTTAAAAGAAGCCAAGATGAACAGAGCTGGGATCAGGAAAGACTTTGCTACCTACCCCGGTGTCATCCTGGGGACGGCTAAGAATAGCGTATTTTTGAATGTGCTTGATGCAAATCAAAACATCCTGTTTGCAACTAGGGCCCAAGTGCTGCCACTGATGTGGTGGGTGTCTGTGTGGCCCAATTTTTGGAAAAAAGGGAGACTCCGCTTGGAGTAACCCTTGCTTGCTGTGTTTTTAAAAGAAGCCAAGATGAACAGAGCTGGGATCAGGAAAGACTTTGCTACCTACCCCGGTGTCATCCTGGGGACGGCTAAGAATAGCGTATTTTTGAATGTGCTTGATGCAAATCAAAACATCCTGTTTGCAACTAGGGCCCAAGTGCTGCCACTGATGGGGTGGGTGTCTGTGTGGCCCAATTTTTGGAAAAAAGGGAGACTCCGCTTGGAGTAACCCTTGCTTGCTGTGTTTTTAAAAGAAGCCAAGATGAACAGAGCTGGGATCAGGAAAGACTTTGCTACCTACCCCGGTGTCATCCTGGGGACGGCTAAGAATAGCGTATTTTTGAATGTGCTTGATGCAAATCAAAACATCCTGTTTGCAACTAGGGCCGAAGTGCTGCCACTGATGGGGTGGGTGTCTGTGTGGCCCAATTTTTGGAAAAAAGGGAGACTCCGCTTGGAGTAACCCTTGCTTGCTGTGTTTTTAAAAGAAGCCAAGATGAACAGAGCTGGGATCAGGAAAGACTTTGCTACCTACCCCGGTGTCATCCTGGGGACGGCTAAGAATAGCGTATTTTTGAATGTGCTTGATGCAAATCAAAACATCCTGTTTGCAACTAGGGCCCAAGTGCTGCCACTGATGTGGTGGGTGTCTGTGTGGCCCAATTTTTGGAAAAAAGGGAGACTCCGCTTGGAGTAACCCTTGCTTGCTGTGTTTTTAAAAGAAGCCAAGATGAACAGAGCTGGGATCAGGAAAGACTTTGCTACCTACCCCGGTGTCATCCTGGGGACGGCTAAGAATAGCGTATTTTTGAATGTGCTTGATGCAAATCAAAACATCCTGTTTGCAACTAGGGCCCAAGTGCTGCCACTGATGGGGTGGGTGTCTGTGTGGCCCAATTTTTGGAAAAAAGGGAGACTCCGCTTGGAGTAACCCTTGCTTGCTGTGTTTTTAAAAGAAGCCAAGATGAACAGAGCTGGGATCAGGAAAGACTTTGCTACCTACCCCGGTGTCATCCTGGGGACGGCTAAGAATAGCGTATTTTTGAATGTGCTTGATGCAAATCAAAACATCCTGTTTGCAACTAGGGCCGAAGTGCTGCCACTGATGGGGTGGGTGTCTGTGTGGCCCAATTTTTGGAAAAAAGGGAGACTCCGCTTGGAGTAACCCTTGCTTGCTGTGTTTTTAAAAGAAGCCAAGATGAACAGAGCTGGGATCAGGAAAGACTTTGCTACCTACCCCGGTGTCATCCTGGGGACGGATAAGAATGGCGTATTTTTGAATGTGCTTGATGCAAATCTAGCTGTGAAGTGTACAACTGGGGCACAACTGCTGCCACTGAATGGGTGGGTGTGTGTGGGGCCCAATTTTTGGAAAAAAGGGGAGACTCCGCTTGGAGTAACCCTTGCTTACATTGTTTTTAAAAGAAGCCAAGATGAACAAGTCATGGGTCAGCAAAGACTTTGCTACCTACCCCAGTGTCATCCTGGGGACGGCTAAGAATAGCGTATTTTTGAATGTGCTTGATGCAAATCAAAACATCCTGTTTGCAACTAGGGCCCAAGTGCTGCCACTGATGGGGTGGGTGTCTGTGTGGCCCAATTTTTGGAAAAAAGGGAGACTCCGCTTGGAGTAACCCTTGCTTGCTGTGTTTTTAAAAGAAGCCAAGATGAACAGAGCTGGGATCAGGAAAGACTTTGCTACCTACCCCGGTGTCATCCTGGGGACGGATAAGAATGGCGTATTTTTGAATGTGCTTGATGCAAATCTAGCTGTGAAGTGTACAACTGGGGCACAACTGCTGCCACTGAATGGGTGGGTGTGTGTGGGGCCCAATTTTTGGAAAAAAGGGGAGACTCCGCTTGGAGTAACCCTTGCTTACATTGTTTTTAAAAGAAGCCAAGATGAACAAGTCATGGGTCAGCAAAGACTTTGCTACCTACCCCAGTGTCATCCTGGGGACGGCTAAGAATAGCGTATTTTTGAATGTGCTTGATGCAAATCAAAACATCCTGTTTGCAACTAGGGCCCAAGTGCTGCCACTGATGGGGTGGGTGTCTGTGTGGCCCAATTTTTGGAAAAAAGGGAGACTCCGCTTGGAGTAACCCTTGCTTGCTGTGTTTTTAAAAGAAGCCAAGATGAACAGAGCTGGGATCAGGAAAGACTTTGCTACCTACCCCGGTGTCATCCTGGGGACGGATAAGAATGGCGTATTTTTGAATGTGCTTGATGCAAATCTAGCTGTGAAGTGTACAACTGGGGCACAACTGCTGCCACTGAATGGGTGGGTGTGTGTGGGGCCCAATTTTTGGAAAAAAGGGGAGACTCCGCTTGGAGTAACCCTTGCTTACATTGTTTTTAAAAGAAGCCAAGATGAACAAGTCATGGGTCAGCAAAGACTTTGCTACCTACCCCAGTGTCATCCTGGGGACGGCTAAGAATAGCGTATTTTTGAATGTGCTTGATGCAAATCAAAACATCCTGTTTGCAACTAGGGCCCAAGTGCTGCCACTGATGGGGTGGGTGTCTGTGTGGCCCAATTTTTGGAAAAAAGGGAGACTCCGCTTGGAGTAACCCTTGCTTGCTGTGTTTTTAAAAGAAGCCAAGATGAACAGAGCTGGGATCAGGAAAGACTTTGCTACCTACCCCGGTGTCATCCTGGGGACGGATAAGAATGGCGTATTTTTGAATGTGCTTGATGCAAATCTAGCTGTGAAGTGTACAACTGGGGCACAACTGCTGCCACTGAATGGGTGGGTGTGTGTGGGGCCCAATTTTTGGAAAAAAGGGGAGACTCCGCTTGGAGTAACCCTTGCTTACATTGTTTTTAAAAGAAGCCAAGATGAACAAGTCATGGGTCAGCAAAGACTTTGCTACCTACCCCAGTGTCATCCTGGGGACGGCTAAGAATAGCGTATTTTTGAATGTGCTTGATGCAAATCAAAACATCCTGTTTGCAACTAGGGCCCAAGTGCTGCCACTGATGGGGTGGGTGTCTGTGTGGCCCAATTTTTGGAAAAAAGGGAGACTCCGCTTGGAGTAACCCTTGCTTGCTGTGTTTTTAAAAGAAGCCAAGATGAACAGAGCTGGGATCAGGAAAGACTTTGCTACCTACCCCGGTGTCATCCTGGGGACGGCTAAGAATAGCGTATTTTTGAATGTGCTTGATGCAAATCAAAACATCCTGTTTGCAACTAGGGCCGAAGTGCTGCCACTGATGGGGTGGGTGTCTGTGTGGCCCAATTTTTGGAAAAAAGGGAGACTCCGCTTGGAGTAACCCTTGCTTGCTGTGTTTTTAAAAGAAGCCAAGATGAACAGAGCTGGGATCAGGAAAGACTTTGCTACCTACCCCGGTGTCATCCTGGGGACGGATAAGAATGGCGTATTTTTGAATGTGCTTGATGCAAATCTAGCTGTGAAGTGTACAACTGGGGCACAACTGCTGCCACTGAATGGGTGGGTGTGTGTGGGGCCCAATTTTTGGAAAAAAGGGGAGACTCCGCTTGGAGTAACCCTTGCTTACATTGTTTTTAAAAGAAGCCAAGATGAACAAGTCATGGGTCAGCAAAGACTTTGCTACCTACCCCAGTGTCATCCTGGGGACGGCTAAGAATAGCGTATTTTTGAATGTGCTTGATGCAAATCAAAACATCCTGTTTGCAACTAGGGCCCAAGTGCTGCCACTGATGGGGTGGGTGTCTGTGTGGCCCAATTTTTGGAAAAAAGGGAGACTCCGCTTGGAGTAACCCTTGCTTGCTGTGTTTTTAAAAGAAGCCAAGATGAACAGAGCTGGGATCAGGAAAGACTTTGCTACCTACCCCGGTGTCATCCTGGGGACGGATAAGAATGGCGTATTTTTGAATGTGCTTGATGCAAATCTAGCTGTGAAGTGTACAACTGGGGCACAACTGCTGCCACTGAAGGGGTGGGTGTGTGGGGCCCAATTTTTGGAAAAAAGGGAGACTCCGCTTGGAGTCACCTTGCGGTGTTTTACATGACTTTAGAAGGGCGTGCCATGCCTATATCTGTGTGTCCTCCTCTTTTTCCTTGTCCAGCTGTTTTGTTTTCGCATGAGTACATGTCCTTGTCACTTTCCCATGTGTTTGTGTTGTGTTGTGAGTTGTTTGTCACCTTTTGGACACCTTTGAGGGTGTTTTCTAGGTGTTTTACTGTGTTTGTGATTGCCTGCCATTGTTTCCTATGGGCTCGAGTTCGGTTCGTCGAACGTTCGACGAGCCGAACTCGAGCCAGACCCCCCGTTCGGCGAACCGCCTCGAGCCGAACCGGGACCGGTTCGCTCATCTCTACTCAGGAGAGCATCTCCCTCCCCCGGCACCAAGAGCAGCTCATACTGAATTGTTACATTGACTAGTAACACTGCACACAGAAATGCACCTTAATATTCCACTGTTAACCCTTTCCTCCCAGCAGTAACACACAACTCCTCACCTTGATATCATGGTGATTTATGGTCAGAATGACTTCAATGCGATCAGTGATTTCTATTCTAGCTCTGCTCACATAGATTTTATATCCACACTCAACTATAGGCCGTTCTTCATATTTTGGGGGCTTTTAGTCAGATATACTAGTTTGTGCCTGTATAGTATTGGTGTAGATGGGAGTGTAGGGCATGGGTTACATGGCACTGTGGTGGGATACTGATGGGAGGTATTGGTGCTGTGTTTGATGCTTCTACTGGGTATTTTCCTACAAATACTGGAACAGCTCACTGCTTAGAATGATCCTTCCCAGCTCTATAATATATTATATATACCCCACAATGCAGGCTCACACACACATTTGTCTCAAGTGTGTTGTAGGGACACAGATACAGTCTTGGTCATGTGACTAAAGGCTACTTTACACACTGCGATATCGGTCCCGATATCGCTAGTGTGGGTACCCGCCCCCATCTGTTGCGCGACACGGGTAAATCGCTGCCCATGCCGCACAACACCGACCAGACCCGTCACACATACTTACCTGCCCGGCGACGTCGCTGTGACCGGCGAACCGCCTCCTTTCTAAGGGGGCGGTCCGTGCGGCGTCACAGCGACGTCACTGAGCGACCGCCCAATAGCAGCGGAGGGGCGGAGATGAGTGGCCGGAACATCCCGCCCACCTCCTTCCTTCCTCATAGCGGCTGGGAGGCAGGTAAGGAGAGGTTCCTCGTTTCTGCGGTGTCACACGGAGTGATGTGTGCTGCCGCAGGAGCGACGAACTACATCGTTACTGCTGCAGTAACGATAATCGAGAATGGAGACCCATGTCACCGATGAGCGATTTTGCACGTTTTTGCAACGATGCAAAATCGCTCATCGGTGTCACACGCAGCAACATCGCTAATGCGGCCGGATGTGCGTCACAAATTCCGTGACCCCAACGACTCCGCATTAGCGATGTCGCAGCGTGTAAAGCCCCCTTTAGTGGGAGTGGTGTACAGGGTCTTAGCAGTAAAGAGTATTCCATATTTCTGCCAGATACCCACAGAGATATTGAAATCTGAAAAAAGAGACTTCTGCTCATTGAAGGTAAGAACTGCTCACATAGCGTTCAACTCCACAGCAAACGAGTGCTCTAGCACTGGCATCTCAGCAGGGATATTCCCCTACTACACATGTGTGTCTGGGTCGCTGTGACAGTTTACAGGACATAACTCAGGGCACCTAGACAGAAGGCAGAGGGACTACTTTCTATTTCTGGTGTAGAGCTTAGTACAATATATATATATATACTATTACATGTGACACATGTACCTTGTATTACCATTATTCGCTGTATATGAACCCCTTTTCTCCGGGCATTATTTGTCTATAGCATTTTTCACGAACCTGAGGCAACTGAGAACCCTTCAGTGAAGGAATTCCACTAACCCTCACAATACCAACCAGGGGCCTCCCTGCAGTAACTCAGGTAGTTGTACCCATTCTCTTTCCGCATTCTATGTGTTCTTCTTTCTTCTTTTTTTTCTTTTTTCTTCTTTTTATTTCTATCATGTAGTTCAGGGGTTTATAGATATATGTCCTGCATTTCATATTTCCTTTAGTGGTGCTTCTTACCCATTCTCATATCATTTACCCTAGTATTTCATGATCCTGAGGCGACTGAGAACCCTTTAATAAAGGAATCCTTTTTCACCTGAATTGTCAAGTGATACTTACCAGTGACTATCACGTAATGTTACAGGTAGTTCCATTTTCTTCCTCTTCTTTCTCTCCTTTCTTCTTTGTCACACGGTCCATTGTGTTATAGCCCACGTGTCATGATAACACTTGTACCATCTTTTCATTTAGATTCCACCTACAATTATTTACCGATTCCAGTTCTGGAATAGGCTTTCATCATCTACTCACTAGAATTCTCAAGTGCATAAGGTACTGAGACATATACATGTTCACACCATTATAAAGAACAAAGTATAAACATTGAGGTTTTTCTCACACCCATGTTCCTGTGTTCTTTGATATGATATGTGTTCATTTCCTTCACTATATAGGATTGCAAGTTTTCCATTTGTACCTTAATGGCAATGACGCTATACAATTGAACACATATCATCCTGTTATCCATATAGGTGTGTATTTACCTGCTTGACTATTTTTGGTTGTTTGATCCAGAATGTTTCTCCAGATAGGTCATGTGGAAATTTTCTTTCCTCAGTACAAATGTTTTCACTATGGCTTTGGAAAATTTTTTTGTATGTGCCTCATGGTCATTTGACCCATTGTACTCTCAAGTAGCAATATATTGTACTGTTATGTTGTACTATGTACTAATTACGTGTTTATATGGTTTTGTAACCCTTTATGATCTTAGATAACTTTATCCTTGATAAAGACCTAAAAACAAGGTCGAAACGTTGGATGAATTATCCTTTTGCACAAATAAAGAATTTTCAGCATTCCAAGAGTTCTTTTCTTACGTTATTAATCACTATAGTGTACCAGAGCTATTTCTTTTGAATTGACTCTTATTTTTTCTGAGCACCTGCTATATACACAGTGAGCCAGACATATTCAATTTTCATTCAGAAGGCAGAGGGAAGCCTTAGCAGCTGAGCATATATCTTTGCTTGTGAGCATTAGAACAGGCCGGCGATTACAGGGTAACATGAAAAATGTCCAGCTTGCATTATGACTAGAACATGACAATATCCTTTTAAGTACTAACCTATGATGCGTTCCTAAGCAGTTGATGTTATATGTTCTACATTTCATTTTCTGCATACTTTACAAGTAGTAGAATTTGCTTTGATATAGGCAACTGGATTTTCACAATGAAAAGGCAAAGGATAACGCCCGAAAAAGACGCCATACATTATGTCAGTGCCATCACTGACAAACCTGGATTGACCATGAAATACGGTATGGAGAGCTGTTGTCATCGTATTAGATAGATAAGAATGATTATATGTATTGTAGAAATGTCTCCTATCATGTTCCCTAATTTTTTATTATGTCCACATCCTGGTCCCCATCTTGGACATCATAACAAACGTGCACTTTTTTGTTTAATTTACACATTGGACCATAGGAAAAATGACACTACAGCTACAGAGGTGACCGTCTGATAGCCCAGCTCGACTATCCATCTCTACTGAAGACCCTTTCAGCTTTTTGAGAGTTGGGTGGAGGACATCATCTCTGAAAATAGGGTCCCACAGCTGCACCCCATCAGTGTGAGCAGGACTCTTAGGACTCTTAGAAGAGTCAATGCTCTGAGACCATGGGGGGCGCTTAGCCCCCTCTCTTCGTCACTGAGGATGATTTCATTTTTCAGGGATTAGAGAGGGTGGTCCTTGTGGTGGACTGCAGGTATGGAGAGCTGTTGTCATCGTATTAAATAGATAAGAATGATTATATGTATTGTAGAAATGTCTCCTATCATGTTCCCTAATTTTTTATTATGTCCACATCCTGGTCCCCATCTTGGACATCATAACAAACGTGCACTTTTTTGTTTAATTTACACATTGGACCATAGGAAAAATGACACTACAGCTACAGAGGTGACCGTCTGATAGCCCAGCTCGACTATCCATCTCTACTGAAGACCCTTTCAGCTATTTGAGAGTTGGGTGGAGAACATCATCTCTGAAAATAGGGTCCCACAGCTGCACCCCATCAGTGTGAGCAGGACTCTTAGGACTCTTAGAAGAGTCAATGCTCTGAGACCATGGGGGGCGCTTAGCCCCCTCTCTTCGTCACTGAGGATGATTTCACTTTTCAGGGAATAGAGAGGGTGGTCCTTGTGGTGGACTGCAGGTATGGAGAGCTGTTGTCATCGTATTAGATAGATAAGAATGATTATATGTATTGTAGAAATGTCTCCTATCATGTTCCCTATTTTTTTATTATGTCCACATCCTGGTCCCCATCTTGGACATCATAACAAACGTGCACTTTTTTGTTTAATTTACACATTGGACCATAGGAAAAATGACACTACAGCTACAGAGGTGACCGTCTGATAGCCCAGCTCGACTATCCATCTCTACTGAAGACCCTTTCAGCTTTTTGAGAGTTGGGTGGAGGACATCATCTCTGAAAATAGGGTCCCACAGCTGCACCCCATCAGTGTGAGCAGGAATCTTAGGACTCTTAGAAGAGTCAATGCTCTGAGACCATGGGGGGCGCTTAGCCCCCTCTCTTCGTCACTGAGGATGATTTCATTTTTCAGGGATTAGAGAGAGTGGTCCTTGTGGTGGACTGCAGGTATGGAGAGCTGTTGTGATCGTATTAGATAGATAAGAATGATTATATGTATTGTAGAAATGTCTCCTATCATGTTCCCTAATTTTTTATTATGTCCACATCCTGGTCCCCATCTTGGACATCATAACAAACGTGCACTTTTTTGTTTAATTTACACATTGGACCATAGGAAAAATGACACTACAGCTACAGAGGTGACCGTCTGATAGCCCAGCTCGACTATCCATCTCTACTGAAGACCCTTTCAGCTTTTTGAGAGTTTGGTGGAGGACATCATCTCTGAAAATAGGGTCCCACAGCTGCACCCCATCAGTGTAAGCAGGAATCTTAGGACTCTTAGAAGAGTCAATGCTCTGAGACCATGGGGGGCGCTTAGCCCCCTCTCTTCGTCACTGAGGATGATTTCATTTTTCAGGGATTAGAGAGAGTGGTCCTTGTGGTGGACTGCAGGTATGGAGAGCTGTTGTGATCGTATTAGATAGATAAGAATGATTATATGTATTGTAGAAATGTCTCCTATCATGTTCCCTAATTTTTTATTATGTCCACATCCTGGTCCCCATCTTGGACATCATAACAAACGTGCACTTTTTTGTTTAATTTACACATTGGACCATAGGAAAAATGACACTACAGCTACAGAGGTGACCGTCTGATAGCCCAGCTCGACTATCCATCTCTACTGAAGACCCTTTCAGCTTTTTGAGAGTTGGGTGGAGGACATCATCTCTGAAAATAGGGTCCCACAGCTGCACCCCATCAGTGTAAGCAGGACTCTTAGGACTCTTAGAAGAGTCAATGCTCTAAAACCTTGGGGGGCGCTTAGCCCCCTCTCTTCGTCCCTGAGGATGATTTCATTTTTCAGGGATTAGAGAGGGTGGTCCTTGTGGTGGACTGCAGGTATGGAGAGCTGTTGTCATCGTATTAGATAGATAAGAATGATTATATGTATTGTAGAAATGTCTCCTATCATGTTCCCTAATTTCTTATTATGTCCACATCCTGGTCCCCATCTTGGACATCATAACAAACGTGCACATTTTTGTTTAATTTACACATTGGACCATAGGAAAAATGACGCTACAGCTACAGAGGTGACCGTCTGATAGCCCAGCTCGACTATCCATCTCTACTGAAGACCCTTTCAGCTTTTTGAGAGTTGGGTGGAGGACATCATCTCTGAAAATAGGGTCCCACAGCTTCACCCCATCAGTGTGAGCAGGACTCTAAGGACTCTTAGAAGAGTCAATGCTCTGGTACCATGGGGGCGCTTGGCCCCCTCTCTTCGTCACTGAGGATGATTTCATTTTTCAGGGATTAGAGAGGGTGGTCCTTGTGGTGGACTGCAGGTATGGAGAGCTGTTGTCATCGTATTAGATAGATAAGAATGATTATATGTATTGTAGAAATGTCTCCTATCATGTTCCCTAATTTTTTATTATGTCCACATCCTGGTCCCCATCTTGGACATCATAACAAACGTGCACTTTTTTGTTTAATTTACACATTGGACCATAGGAAAAATGACACTACAGCTACAGAGGTGACCGTCTGATAGCCCAGCTCGACTATCCATCTCTACTGAAGACCCTTTCAGCTTTTTGAGAGTTGGGTGGAGGACATCATCTCTGAAAATAGGGTCCCACAGCTTCACCCCATCAGTGTGAGCAGGACTCTTAGGACTCTTAGAAGAGTCAATGCTCTGGTACCATGGGGGGCGCTTGGCCCCCTCTCTTCGTCACTGAGGATGATTTCATTTTTCAGGGATTAGAGAGGGTGGTCCTTGTGGTGGACTGCAGGTATGGAGAGCTGTTGTCATCGTATTAGATAGATAAGAATGATTATATGTATTGTAGAAATGTCTCCTATCATGTTCCCTAATTTTTTATTATGTCCACATCCTGGTCCCCATCTTGGACATCATAACAAACGTGCACTTTTTTGTTTAATTTACACATTGGACCATAGGAAAAATGACACTACAGCTACAGAGGTGACCGTCTGATAGCCCAGCTCGACTATCCATCTCTACTGAAGACCCTTTCAGCTTTTTGAGAGTTGGGTGGAGGACATCATCTCTGAAAATAGGGTCCCACAGCTGCACCCCATCAGTGTGAGCAGGACTCTTAGGACTCTTAGAAGAGTTAATGCTCTGAGACCATGGGGGCGCTTAGCCCCCTCTCTTCGTCACTGAGGATGATTTCATTTTTCAGGGATTAGAGAGGGTGGTCCTTGTGGTGGACTGCAGGTATGGAGAGCTGTTGTCATCGTATTAGATAGATAAGAATGATTATATGTATTGTAGAAATGTCTCCTATCATGTTCCCTAATTTTTTATTATGTCCACATCCTGGTCCCCATCTTGGACATCATAACAAACGTGCACTTTTTTGTTTAATTTACACATTGGACCATAGGAAAAATGACACTACAGCTACAGAGGTGACCGTCTGATAGCCCAGCTCGACTATCCATCTCTACTGAAGACCCTTTCAGCTTTTTGAGAGTTGGGTGGAGGACATCATCTCTGAAAATAGGGTCCCACAGCTGCACCCCATCAGTGTGAGCAGGACTCTTAGGACTCTTAGAAGAGTCAATGCTCTGAGACCATTGGGGGCACTTAGCCCCCTCTCTTCATCACTGAGGATGATTTCATTTTTCAGGGATTAGAGAGGGTGGTCCTTGTGGTGGACTGCAGATATGGAGAGCTGTTATCATCGTATTAGATAGATAAGAATGATTATATGTATTGTAGAAATGTCTCCTATCATGTTCCCTAATTTTTTATTATGTCCACATCCTGGTCCCCATCTTGGACATCATAACAAACGTGCACTTTTTTGTTTAATTTACACATTGGACCATAGGAAAAATGACACTACAGCTACAGAGGTGACCGTCTGATAGCCCAGCTCGACTATCCATCTCTACTGAAGACCCTTTCAGCTTTTTGAGAGTTGGGTGGAGAACATCATCTCTGAAAATAGGGTCCCACAGCTGCACCCCATCACTGTGAGCAGGACTCTTAGGACTCTTAGAAGAGTCAATGCTCTGAGACCATGGGGGGCGCTTAGCCCCCTCTCTTCGTCACTGAGGATGATTTCACTTTTCAGGGAATAGAGAGGGTGGTCCTTGTGGTGGACTGCAGGTATGGAGAGCTGTTGTCATCGTATTAGATAGATAAGAATGATTATATGTATTGTATTCAAATTGTCTCTCCAGTAAAGGAGACAAACTCTAGCACAGCGCCACCTATTGGAAGTAGCGATCCTAAAAGTCACAAGTGGATTTTCAACAATCCTTTGCAATATGACTCAGGATATATAAGCCAGATCAGAATCCCAATATATGTATTGTAGAAATGTCTCCTATCATGTTCCCTATTTTTTTATTATGTCCACATCCTGGTCCCCATCTTGGACATCATAACAAACGTGCACTTTTTTGTTTAATTTACACATTGGACCATAGGAAAAATGACACTACAGCTACAGAGGTGACCGTCTGATAGCCCAGCTCGACTATCCATCTCTACTGAAGACCCTTTCAGCTTTTTGAGAGTTGGGTGGAGGACATCATCTCTGAAAATAGGGTCCCACAGCTGCACCCCATCAGTGTGAGCAGGAATCTTAGGACTCTTAGAAGAGTCAATGCTCTGAGACCATGGGGGGTGCTTAGCCCCCTCTCTTCGTCACTGAGGATGATTTCATTTTTCAGGGATTAGAGAGAGTGGTCCTTGTGGTGGACTGCAGGTATGGAGAGCTGTTGTGATCGTATTAGATAGATAAGAATGATTATATGTATTGTAGAAATGTCTCCTATCATGTTCCCTAATTTTTTATTATGTCCACATCCTGGTCCCCATCTTGAACATCATAACAAACGTGCACTTTTTTGTTTAATTTACACATTGGACCATAGGAAAAATGACACTACAGCTACAGAGGTGACCGTCTGATAGCCCAGCTCGACTATCCATCTCTACTGAAGACCCTTTCAGCTTTTTGAGAGTTGGGTGGAGGACATCATCTCTGAAAATAGGGTCCCACAGCTGCACCCCATCAGTGTAAGCAGGACTCTTAGGACTCTTAGAAGAGTCAATGCTCTAAAACCATGGGGGGCGCTTAGCCCCCTCTCTTCGTCCCTGAGGATGATTTCATTTTTCAGGGATTAGAGAGGGTGGTCCTTGTGGTGGACTGCAGGTATGGAGAGCTGTTGTCATCGTATTAGATAGATAAGAATGATTATATGTATTGTAGAAATGTCTCCTATCATGTTCCCTAATTTCTTATTATGTCCACATCCTGGTCCCCATCTTGGACATCATAACAAACGTGCACTTTTTTGTTTAATTTACACATTGGACCATAGGAAAAATGACACTACAGCTACAGAGGTGACCGTCTGATAGCCCAGCTCGACTATCCATCTCTACTGAAGACCCTTTCAGCTTTTTGAGACTTGGGTGGAGGACATCATCTCTGAAAATAGGGTCCCACAGCTTCACCCCATCAGTGTGAGCAGGACTCTTAGGACTCTTAGAAGAGTCAATGCTCTGGTACCATGGGGGGCGCTTGGCCACCTCTCTTCGTCACTGAGGATGATTTCATTTTTCAGGGATTAGAGAGGGTGGTCCTTGTGGTGGACTGCAGGTATGGAGAGCTGTTGTCATCGTATTAGATAGATAAGAATGATTATATGTATTGTAGAAATGTCTCCTATCATGTTCCCTAATTTTTTATTATGTCCACATCCTGGTCCCCATCTTGGACATCATAACAAACGTGCACTTTTTTGTTTAATTTACACATTGGACCATAGGAAAAATGACACTACAGCTACAGAGGTGACCGTCTGATAGCCCAGCTCGACTATCCATCTCTACTGAAGACCCTTTCAGCTTTTTGAGAGTTGGGTGGAGGACATCATCTCTTAAAATAGGGTCCCACAGCTGCACCCCATCAGTGTAAGCAGGACTCTTAGGACTCTTAGAAGAGTCAATGCTCTAAAACCATGGGGGGCGCTTAGCCCCCTCTCTTCGTCACTGAGGATGATTTCATTTTTCAGGGATTAGAGAGGGTGGTCCTTGTGGTGGACTGCAGGTATGGAGAGCTGTTGTCATCGTATTAGATAGATAAGAATGATTATATGTATTGTAGAAATGTCTCCTATCATGTTCCCTAATTTTTTATTATGTCCACATCCTGGTCCCCATCTTGGACATCATAACAAACGTGCACTTTTTTGTTTAATTTACACATTGGACCATAGGAAAAATGACACTACAGCTACAGAGGTGACCGTCTGATAGCCCAGCTCGACTATCCATCTCTACTGAAGACCCTTTCAGCTTTTTGAGAGTTGGGTGGAGGACATCATCTCTGAAAATAGGGTCCCACAGCTGCACCCCATCAGTGTGAGCAGGACTCTTAGGACTCTTAGAAGAGTCAATGCTCTGAGACCATGGGGGGCGCTTAGCCCCCTCTCTTCGTCACTGAGGATGATTTCATTTTTCAGGGATTAGAGAGGGTGGTCCTTGTGGTGGACTGCAGGTATGGAGAGCTGTTGTCATCGTATTAAATAGATAAGAATGATTATATGTATTGTAGAAATGTCTCCTATCATGTTCCCTAATTTTTTATTATGTCCACATCCTGGTCCCCATCTTTGACATCATAACAAACGTGCACTTTTTTGTTTAATTTACACATTGGACCATAGGAAAAATGACACTACAGCTACAGAGGTGACCGTCTGATAGCCCAGCTCGACTATCCATCTCTACTGAAGACCCTTTCAGCTTTTTGAGAGTTGGGTGGAGAACATCATCTCTGAAAATAGGGTCCCACAGCTGCACCCCATCAGTGTGAGCAGGACTCTTAGGACTCTTAGAAGAGTCAATGCTCTGAGACCATGGGGGGCGCTTAGCCCCCTCTCCTCGTCACTGAGGATGATTTCACTTTTCAGGGAATAGAGAGGGTGGTCCTTGTGGTGGACTGCAGGTATGGAGAGCTGTTGTCATCGTATTAGATAGATAAGAATGATTATATGTATTGTAGAAATGTCTCCTATCATGTTCCCTATTTTTTTATTATGTCCACATCCTGGTTCCCATCTTGGAAATCATAACAAACGTGCACTTTTTTGTTTAATTTACAAATTGGACAATAGGAAAAATGACACTACAGCTACAGAGGTGACCGTCTGATAGCCCAGCTCGACTATCCATCTCTACTGAAGACCCTTTCAGCTTTTTGAGAGTTGGGTGGAGGACATCATCTCTGAAAATAGGGTCCCACAGCTGCACCCCATCAGTGTGAGCAGGAATCTTAGGACTCTTAGAAGAGTCAATGCTCTGAGACCATGGGGGGCGCTTAGCCCCCTCTCTTCGTCACTGAGGATGATTTCATTTTTCAGGGATTAGAGAGAGTGGTCCTTGTGGTGGACTGCAGGTATGGAGAGCTGTTGTGATCGTATTAGATAGATAAGAATGATTATATGTATTGTAGAAATGTCTCCTATCATGTTCCCTAATTTTTTATTATGTCCACATCCTGGTCCCTATCTTGAACATCATAACAAACGTGCACTTTTTTGTTTAATTTACACATTGGACCATAGGAAAAATGACACTACAGCTACAGAGGTGACCGTCTGATAGCCCAGCTCGACTATCCATCTCTACTGAAGACCCTTTCAGCTTTTTGAGAGTTGGGTGGAGGACATCATCTCTGAAAATAGGGTCCCACAGCTTCACCCCATCAGTGTGAGCAGGACTCTTAGGACTCTTAGAAGAGTCAATGCTCTGGTACCATGGGGGGCGCTTGGCCCCCTCTCTTCGTCACTGAGGATGATTTCATTTTTCAGGGATTAGAGAGGGTGGTCCTTGTGGTGGACTGCAGGTATGGAGAGCTGTTGTCATCGTATTAGATAGATAAGAATGATTATATGTATTGTAGAAATGTCTCCTATCATGTTCCCTAATTTTTTATTATGTCCACATCCTGGTCCCCATCTTGGACATCATAACAAACGTGCACTTTTTTGTTTAATTTACACATTGGACCATAGGAAAAATGACACTACAGCTACAGAGGTGACCGTCTGATAGCCCAGCTCGACTATCCATCTCTACTGAAGACCCTTTCAGCATTTTGAGAGTTGGGTGGAGGACATCATCTCTGAAAATAGGGTCCCACAGCTGCACCCCATCAGTGTGAGCAGGACTCTTAAGACTCTTAGAAGAGTCAATGCTCTGAGACCATTGGGGGCACTGAGCCCCCTCTCTTCGTCACTGAGGATGATTTCATTTTTCAGGGTTTAGAGAGGGTGGTCCTTGTGGTGGACTGCAGGTATGGAGAGCTGTTATCATCGTATTAGATAGATAAGAATGATTATATGTATTGTAGAAATGTCTCCTATCATGTTCCCTAATTTTTTATTATGTCCACATCCTGGTCCCCATCTTGGACATCATAACAAACGTGCACTTTTTTGTTTAATTTACACATTGGACCATAGGAAAAATGACACTACAGCTACAGAGGTGACCGTCTGATAGCCCAGCTCGACTATCCATCTCTACTGAAGACCCTTTCAGCTTTTTGAGAGTTGGGTGGAGGACATCATCTCTGAAAATAGGGTCCCACAGCTTCACCCCATCAGTGTGAGCAGGACTCTTAGGACTCTTAGAAGAGTCAATGCTCTGGTACCATGGGGGGCGCTTGGCCCCCTCTCTTCGTCACTGAGGATGATTTCATTTTTCAGGGATTAGAGAGGGTGGTCCTTGTGGTGGACTGCAGGTATGTAGAGCTGTTGTCATCGTATTAGATAGATAAGAATGATTATATGTATTGTAGAAATGTCTCCTATCATGTTCCCTAATTTTTTATTATGTCCACATCCTGGTCCCCATCTTGGACATCATAACAAACGTGCACTTTTTTGTTTAATTTACACATTGGACCATAGGAAAAATGACACTACAGCTACAGAGGTGACCGTCTGATAGCCCAGCTCGACTATCCATCTCTACTGAAGACCCTTTCAGCTTTTTGAGAGTTGGGTGGAGGACATCATCTCTGAAAATAGGGTCCCACAGCTGCACCCCATCAGTGTGAGCAGGACTCTTAGGACTCTTAGAAGAGTCAATGCTCTGAGACCATTGGGGGCACTTAGCCCCCTCTCTTCGTCACTGAGGATGATTTCATTTTTCAGGGATTAGGGAGGGTGGTCCTTGTGGTGGACTGCAGGTATGGAGAGCTGTTATCATCATATTAGATAGATAAGAATGATTATATGTATTGTAGAAATGTCTCCTATCATGTTCCCTAATTTTTTATTATGTCCACATCCTGGTCCCCATCTTGGACATCATAACAAACGTGCACTTTTTTGTTTAATTTACACATTGGACCATAGGAAAAATGACACTACAGCTACAGAGGTGACCGTCTGATAGCCCAGCTCAACAATCCATCTCTACTGAAGACCCTTTCAGCTTTTTGAGAGTTGGGTGGAGGACATCATCTCTGAAAATAGGGTCCCACAGCTGCACCCCATCAGTGTGAGCAGGACTCTTAGGACTCTTAGAAGAGTCAATGCTCTGAGACCATGGGGGGCGCTTAGCCCCCTCTCTTCGTCACTGAGGATGATTTCATTTTTCAGGGATTAGAGAGGGTGGTCCTTGTGGTGGACTGCAGGTATGGAGAGCTGTTGTCATCGTATTAAATAGATAAGAATGATTATATGTATTGTAGAAATGTCTCCTATCATGTTCCCTAATTTTTTATTATGTCCACATCCTGGTCCCCATCTTGGACATCATAACAAACGTGCACTTTTTTGTTTAATTTACACATTGGACCATAGGAAAAATGACACTACAGCTACAGAGGTGACCGTCTGATAGCCCAGCTCGACTATCCATCTCTACTGAAGACCCTTTCAGCTTTTTGAGAGTTGGGTGGAGAACATCATCTCTGAAAATAGGGTCCCACAGCTGCACCCCATCAGTGTGAGCAGGACTCTTAGGACTCTTAGAAGAGTCAATGTTTTGAGACCATGGGGGGCGCTTAGCCCCCTCTCTTCGTCACTGAGGATGATTTCACTTTTCAGGGAATAGAGAGGGTGGTCCTTGTGGTGGACTGCAGGTATGGAGAGCTGTTGTCATCGTATTAGATAGATAAGAATGATTATATGTATTGTAGAAATGTCTCCTATCATGTTCCCTATTTTTTTATTATGTCCACATCCTGGTCCCCATCTTGGAAATCATAACAAACGTGCACTTTTTTGTTTAATTTACACATTGGACCATAGGAAAAATGACACTACAGCTACAGAGGTGACCGTCTGGTAGCCCAGCTCGACTATCCATCTCTACTGAAGACCCTTTCAGCTTTTTGAGAGTTGGGTGGAGGACATCATCTCTGAAAATAGGGTCCCACAGCTGCACCCCATCAGTGTGAGCAGGACTCTTAGGACTCTTAGAAGAGTTAATGCTCTGAGACCATGGGGGCGCTTAGCCCCCTCTCTTCGTCACTGAGGATGATTTCATTTTTCAGGGATTAGAGAGGGTGGTCCTTGTGGTGGACTGCAGGTATGGAGAGCTGTTGTCATCGTATTAGATAGATAAGAATGATTATATGTATTGTAGAAATGTCTCCTATCATGTTCCCTAATTTTTTATTATGTCCACATCCTGGTCCCCATCTTGGACATCATAACAAACGTGCACTTTTTTGTTTAATTTACACATTGGACCATAGGAAAAATGACACTACAGCTACAGAGGTGACCGTCTGATAGCCCAGCTCGACTATCCATCTCTACTGAAGACCCTTTCAGCTTTTTGAGAGTTGGGTGGAGGACATCATCTCTGAAAATAGGGTCCCACAGCTGCACCCCATCAGTGTGAGCAGGACTCTTAGGACTCTTAGAAGAGTCAATGCTCTGAGACCATGGGGGGCGCTTAGCCCCCTCTCTTCGTCACTGAGGATGATTTCATTTTTCAGGGATTAGAGAGGGTGGTCCTTGTGGTGGACTGCAGGTATGGAGAGCTGTTGTCATCGTATTAAATAGATAAGAATGATTATATGTATTGTAGAAATGTCTCCTATCATGTTCCCTAATTTTTTATTATGTCCACATCCTGGTCCCCATCTTGGACATCATAACAAACGTGCACTTTTTTGTTTAATTTACACATTGGACCATAGGAAAAATGACACTACAGCTACAGAGGTGACCGTCTGATAGCCCAGCTCGACTATCCATCTCTACTGAAGACCCTTTCAGCTTTTTGAGAGTTGGGTGGAGAACATCATCTCTGAAAATAGGGTCCCACAGCTGCACCCCATCAGTGTGAGCAGGACTCTTAGGACTCTTAGAAGAGTCAATGTTTTGAGACCATGGGGGGCGCTTAGCCCCCTCTCTTCGTCACTGAGGATGATTTCACTTTTCAGGGAATAGAGAGGGTGGTCCTTGTGGTGGACTGCAGGTATGGAGAGCTGTTGTGATCGTATTAGATAGATAAGAATGATTATATGTATTGTAGAAATGTCTCCTATCATGTTCCCTAATTTTTTATTATGTCCACATCCTGGTCCCCATCTTGGACATCATAACAAACGTGCACTTTTTTGTTTAATTTACACATTGGACCATAGGAAAAATGACACTACAGCTACAGAGGTGACCGTCTGATAGCCCAGCTCGACTATCCATCTCTACTGAAGACCCTTTCAGCTTTTTGAGAGTTGGGTGGAGGACATCATCTCTGAAAATAGGGTCCCACAGCTGCACCCCATCAGTGTGAGCAGGACTCTTAGGATTCTTAGAAGAGTTAATGCTCTGAGACCATGGGGGCGCTTAGCCCCCTCTCTTCGTCACTGAGGATGATTTCATTTTTCAGGGATTAGAGAGGGTGGTCCTTGTGGTGGACTGCAGGTATGGAGAGCTGTTGTCATCGTATTAGATAGATAAGAATGATTATATGTATTGTAGAAATGTCTCCTATCATGTTCCCTAATTTTTTATTATGTCCACATCCTGGTCCCCATCTTGGACATCATAACAAACGTGCACTTTTTTGTTTAATTTACACATTGGACCATAGGAAAAATGACACTACAGCTACAGAGGTGACCGTCTGATAACCCAGCTCGACTATCCATCTCTACTGAAGACCCTTTCAGCTTTTTGAGAGTTGGGTGGAGGACATCATCTCTTAAAATAGGGTCCCACAGCTGCACCCCATCAGTGTAAGCAGGACTCTTAGGACTCTTAGAAGAGTCAATGCTCTAAAACCATGGGGGGCGCTTAGCCCCCTCTCTTCGTCCCTGAGGATGATTTCATTTTTCAGGGATTAGAGAGGGTGGTCCTTGTGGTGGACTGCAGGTATGGAGAGCTGTTGTCATCGTATTAGATAGATAAGAATGATTATATGTATTGTAGAAATGTCTCCTATCATGTTCCCTAATTTTTTATTATGTCCACATCCTGGTCCCCATCTTGGACATCATAACAAACGTGCACTTTTTTGTTTAATTTACACATTGGACCATAGGAAAAATGACACTACAGCTACAGAGGTGACCGTCTGATAGCCCAGCTCGACTATCCATCTCTACTGAAGACCCTTTCAGCTTTTTGAGAGTTGGGTGGAGGACATCATCTCTGAAAATAGGGTCCCACAGCTGCACCCCATCAGTGTGAGCAGGACTCTTAGGACTCTTAGAAGAGTCAATGCTCTGAGACCATTGGGGGCACTTAGCCCCCTCTCTTCGTCACTGAGGATGATTTCATTTTTCAGGGATTAGAGAGGGTGGTCCTTGTGGTGGACTGCAGGTATGGAGAGCTGTTATCATCGTATTAGATAGATAAGAATGATTATATGTAATGTAGAAATGTCTCCTATCATGTTCCCTAATTTTTTATTATGTCCACATCCTGGTCCCCATCTTGGACATCATAACAAACGTGCACTTTTTTGTTTAATTTACACATTGGACCATAGGAAAAATGACACTACAGCTACAGAGGTGACCGTCTGATAGCCCAGCTCGACAATCCATCTCTACTGAAGACCCTTTCAGCTTTTTGAGAGTTGGGTGGAGGACATCATCTCTGAAAATAGGGTCCCACAGCTGCACCCCATCAGTGTGAGCAGGACTCTTAGGACTCTTAGAAGAGTCAATGCTCTCAGACCATGGGGGGCGCTTAGCCCCCTCTCTTCGTCACTGAGGATGATTTCATTTTTCAGGGATTAGAGAGGGTGGTCCTTGTGGTGGACTGCAGGTATGGAGAGCTGTTGTCATCGTATTAAATAGATAAGAATGATTATATGTATTGTAGAAATGTCTCCTATCATGTTCCCTAATTTTTTATTATGTCCACATCCTGGTCCCCATCTTGGACATCATAACAAACGTGCACTTTTTTGTTTAATTTACACATTGGACCATAGGAAAAATGACACTACAGCTACAGAGGTGACCGTCTGATAGCCCAGCTCGACTATCCATCTCTACTGAAGACCCTTTCAGCTTTTTGAGAGTTGGGTGGAGAACATCATCTCTGAAAATAGGGTCCCACAGCTGCACCCCATCAGTGTGAGCAGGACTCTTAGGACTCTTAGAAGAGTCAATGTTTTGAGATCATGGGGGGCGCTTAGCCCCCTCTCTTCGTCACTGAGGATGATTTCACTTTTCAGGGAATAGAGAGGGTGGTCCTTGTGGTGGACTGCAGGTATGGAGAGCTGTTGTCATCGTATTAGATAGATAAGAATGATTATATGTATTGTAGAAATGTCTCCTATCATGTTCCCTATTTTTTTATTATGTCCACATCCTGGTCCCCATCTTGGAAATCATAACAAACGTGCACTTTTTTGTTTAATTTACACATTGGACCATAGGAAAAATGACACTACAGCTACAGAGGTGACCGTCTGGTAGCCCAGCTCGACTATCCATCTCTACTGAAGACCCTTTCAGCTTTTTGAGAGTTGGGTGGAGGACATCATCTCTGAAAATAGGGTCCCACAGCTGCACCCCATCAGTGTGAGCAGGACTCTTAGGACTCTTAGAAGAGTCAATGTTTTGAGACCATGGGGGGCGCTTAGCTCCCTCTCTTCGTCACTGAGGATGATTTCATTTTTCAGGGATTAGAGAGAGTGGTCCTTGTGGTGGACTGCAGGTATGGAGAGCTGTTGTGATCGTATTAGATAGATAAGAATGATTATATGTATTGTAGAAATGTCTCCTATCATGTTCCCTAATTTTTTATTATGTCCACATCCTGGTCCCCATCTTGGACATCATAACAAACGTGCACTTTTTTGTTTAATTTACACATTGGACCATAGGAAAAATGACACTACAGCTACAGAGGTGACCGTCTGATAGCCCAGCTCGACTATCCATCTCTACTGAAGACCCTTTCAGCTTTTTGAGAGTTGGGTGGAGGACATCATCTCTGAAAATAGGGTCCCACAGCTGCACCCCATCAGTGTGAGCAGGACTCTTAGGACTCTTAGAAGAGTTAATGCTCTGAGACCATGGGGTTGCTTAGCCCCCTCTCTTCGTCACTGAGGATGATTTCATTTTTCAGGGATTAGAGAGGGTGGTCCTTGTGGTGGACTGCAGGTATGGAGAGCTGTTGTCATCGCATTAGATAGATAAGAATGATTATATGTATTGTAGAAATGTCTCCTATCATGTTCCCTAATTTTTTATTATGTCCACATCCTGGTCCCCATCTTGGACATCATAACAAACGTGCACTTTTTTGTTTAATTTACACATTGGACCATAGGAAAAATGACACTACAGCTACAGAGGTGACCGTCTGATAGCCCAGCTCGACTATCCATCTCTACTGAAGACCCTTTCAGCTTTTTGAGAGTTGGGTGGAGGACATCATCTCTTAAAATAGGGTCCCACAGCTGCACCCCATCAGTGTAAGCAGGACTCTTAGGACTCTTAGAAGAGTCAATGCTCTAAAACCATGGGGGGCGCTTAGCCCCCTCTCTTCGTCCCTGAGGATGATTTCATTTTTCAGGGATTAGAGAGGGTGGTCCTTGTGGTGGACTGCAGGTATGGAGAGCTGTTGTCATCGTATTAGATAGATAAGAATGATTATATGTATTGTAGAAATGTCTCCTATCATGTTCCCTAATTTTTTATTATGTCCACATCCTGGTCCCCATCTTGGACATCATAACAAACGTGCACTTTTTTGTTTAATTTACACATTGGACCATAGGAAAAATGACACTACAGCTACAGAGGTGACCGTCTGATAGCCCAGCTCGACTATCCATCTCTACTGAAGACCCTTTCAGCTTTTTGAGAGTTGGGTGGAGGACATCATCTCTGAAAATAGGGTCCCACAGCTGCACCCCATCAGTGTGAGCAGGACTCTTAGGACTCTTAGAAGAGTCAATGTTTTGAGACCATGGGGGGCGCTTAGCTTCCTCTCTTCGTCACTGAGGATGATTTCATTTTTCAGGGATTAGAGAGAGTGGTCCTTGTGGTGGACTGCAGGTATGGAGAGCTGTTGTGATCGTATTAGATAGATAAGAATGATTATATGTATTGTAGAAATGTCTCCTATCATGTTCCCTAATTTTTTATTATGTCCACATCCTGGTCCCCATCTTGGACATCATAACAAACGTGCACTTTTTTGTTTAATTTACACATTGGACCATAGGAAAAATGACACTACAGCTACAGAGGTGACCGTCTGATAGCCCAGCTCGACTATCCATCTCTACTGAAGACCCTTTCAGCTTTTTGAGAGTTGGGTGGAGGACATCATCTCTGAAAATAGGGTCCGACAGCTGCACCCCATCAGTGTGAGCAGGACTCTTAGGACTCTTAGAAGAGTTAATGCTCTGAGACCATGGGGGCGCTTAGCCCCCTCTCTTCGTCACTGAGGATGATTTCATTTTTCAGGGATTAGAGAGGGTGGTCCTTGTGGTGGACTGCAGGTATGGAGAGCTGTTGTCATCGTATTAGATAGATAAGAATGATTATATGTATTGTAGAAATGTCTCCTATCATGTTCCCTAATTTTTTATTATGTCCACATCCTGGTCCCCATCTTGGACATCATAACAAACGTGCACTTTTTTGTTTAATTTACACATTGGACCATAGGAAAAATGACACTACAGCTACAGAGGTGACCGTCTGATAGCCCAGCTCGACTATCCATCTCTACTGAAGACCCTTTCAGCTTTTTGAGAGTTGGGTGGAGGACATCATCTCTTAAAATAGGGTCCCACAGCTGCACCCCATCAGTGTAAGCAGGACTCTTAGGACTCTTAGAAGAGTCAATGCTCTAAAACCATGGGGGGCGCTTAGCCCCCTCTCTTCGTCCCTGAGGATGATTTCATTTTTCAGGGATTAGAGAGGGTGGTCCTTGTGGTGGACTGCAGGTATGGAGAGCTGTTGTCATCGTATTAGATAGATAAGAATGATTATATGTATTGTAGAAATGTCTCCTATCATGTTCCCTAATTTTTTATTATGTCCACATCCTGGTCCCCATCTTGGACATCATAACAAACGTGCACTTTTTTGTTTAATTTACACATTGGACCATAGGAAAAATGACACTACAGCTACAGAGGTGACCGTCTGATAGCCCAGCTCGACTATCCATCTCTACTGAAGACCCTTTCAGCTTTTTGAGAGTTGGGTGGAGGACATCATCTCTGAAAATAGGGTCCCACAGCTGCACCCCATCAGTGTGAGCAGGACTCTTAGGACTCTTAGAAGAGTTAATGCTCTGAGACCATGGGGGCGCTTAGCCCCCTCTCTTCGTCACTGAGGATGATTTCATTTTTCAGGGATTAGAGAGGGTGGTCCTTGTGGTGGACTGCAGGTATGGAGAGCTGTTGTCATCGTATTAGATAGATAAGAATGATTATATGTATTGTAGAAATGTCTCCTATCATGTTCCCTAATTTTTTATTATGTCCACATCCTGGTCCCCATCTTGGACATCATAACAAACGTGCACTTTTTTGTTTAATTTACACATTGGACCGAAGGAAAAATGACACTACAGCTACAGAGGTGACCGTCTGATAGCCCAGCTCGACTATCCATCTCTACTGAAGACCCTTTCAGCTTTTTGAGAGTTGGGTGGAGGACATCATCTCTGAAAATAGGGTCCCACAGCTGCACCCCATCAGTGTGAGCAGGACTCTTAGGACTCTTAGAAGAGTCAATGTTTTGAGACCATGGGGGGCGCTTAGCCCCCTCTCTTCGTCACTGAGGATGATTTCACTTTTCAGGGAATAGAGAGGGTGGTCCTTGTGGTGGACTGCAGGTATGGAGAGCTGTTGTCATCGTATTAGATAGATAAGAATGATTATATGTATTGTAGAAATGTCTCCTATCATGTTCCCTATTTTTTTATTATGTCCACATCCTGGTCCCCATCTTGGAAATCATAACAAACGTGCACTTTTTTGTTTAATTTACACATTGGACCATAGGAAAAATGACACTACAGCTACAGAGGTGACCGTCTGGTAGCCCAGCTCGACTATCCATCTCTACTGAAGACCCTTTCAGCTTTTTGAGAGTTGGGTGGAGGACATCATCTCTGAAAATAGGGTCCCACAGCTGCACCCCATCAGTGTGAGCAGGACTCTTAGGACTCTTAGAAGAGTCAATGTTTTGAGACCATGGGGGGCGCTTAGCCCCCTCTCTTCGTCACTGAGGATGATTTCATTTTTCAGGGATTAGAGAGAGTGGTCCTTGTGGTGGACTGCAGGTATGGAGAGCTGTTGTGATCGTATTAGATAGATAAGAATGATTATATGTATTGTAGAAATGTCTCCTATCATGTTCCCTAATTTTTTATTATGTCCACATCCTGGTCCCCATCTTGGACATCATAACAAACGTGCACTTTTTTGTTTAATTTACACATTGGACCATAGGAAAAATGACACTACAGCTACAGAGGTGACCGTCTGATAGCCCAGCTCGACTATCCATCTCTACTGAAGACCCTTTCAGCTTTTTGAGAGTTGGGTGGAGGACATCATCTCTTAAAATAGGGTCCCACAGCTGCACCCCATCAGTGTAAGCAGGACTCTTAGGACTCTTAGAAGAGTCAATGCTCTAAAACCATGGGGGGCGCTTAGCCCCCTCTCTTCGTCCCTGAGGATGATTTCATTTTTCAGGGATTAGAGAGGGTGGTCCTTGTGGTGGACTGCAGGTATGGAGAGCTGTTGTCATCGTATTAGATAGATAAGAATGATTATATGTATTGTAGAAATGTCTCCTATCATGTTCCCTAATTTTTTATTATGTCCACATCCTGGTCCCCATCTTGGACATCATAACAAACGTGCACTTTTTTGTTTAATTTACACATTGGACCATAGGAAAAATGACACTACAGCTACAGAGGTGACCGTCTGATAGCCCAGCTCGACTATCCATCTCTACTGAAGACCCTTTCAGCTTTTTGAGAGTTGGGTGGAGGACATCATCTCTGAAAATAGGGTCCCACAGCTGCACCCCATCAGTGTGAGCAGGACTCTTAGGACTCTTAGAAGAGTTAATGCTCTGAGACCATGGGGGCGCTTAGCCCCCTCTCTTCGTCACTGAGGATGATTTCATTTTTCAGGGATTAGAGAGGGTGGTCCTTGTGGTGGACTGCAGGTATGGAGAGCTGTTGTCATCGTATTAGATAGATAAGAATGATTATATGTATTGTAGAAATGTCTCCTATCATGTTCCCTAATTTTTTATTATGTCCACATCCTGGTCCCCATCTTGGACATCATAACAAACGTGCACTTTTTTGTTTAATTTACACATTGGACCATAGGAAAAATGACACTACAGCTACAGAGGTGACCGTCTGATAGCCCAGCTCGACTATCCATCTCTACTGAAGACCCTTTCAGCTTTTTGAGAGTTGGGTGGAGGACATCATCTCTTAAAATAGGGTCCCACAGCTGCACCCCATCAGTGTAAGCAGGACTCTTAGGACTCTTAGAAGAGTCAATGCTCTAAAACCATGGGGGGCGCTTAGCCCCCTCTCTTCGTCCCTGAGGATGATTTCATTTTTCAGGGATTAGAGAGGGTGGTCCTTGTGGTGGACTGCAGGTATGGAGAGCTGTTGTCATCGTATTAGATAGATAAGAATGATTATATGTATTGTAGAAATGTCTCCTATCATGTTCCCTAATTTTTTATTATGTCCACATCCTGGTCCCCATCTTGGACATCATAACAAACGTGCACTTTTTTGTTTAATTTACACATTGGACCATAGGAAAAATGACACTACAGCTACAGAGGTGACCGTCTGATAGCCCAGCTCGACTATCCATCTCTACTGAAGACCCTTTCAGCTTTTTGAGAGTTGGGTGGAGGACATCATCTCTGAAAATAGGGTCCCACAGCTGCACCCCATCAGTGTGAGCAGGACTCTTAGGACTCTTAGAAGAGTTAATGCTCTGAGACCATGGGGGGCGCTTGGCCCCCTCTCTTCGTCACTGAGGATGATTTCATTTTTCAGGGATTAGAGAGGGTGGTCCTTGTGGTGGACTGCAGGTATGGAGAGCTGTTGTCATCGTATTAGATAGATAAGAATGATTATATGTATTGTAGAAATGTCTCCTATCATGTTCCCTAATTTTTTATTATGTCCACATCCTGGTCCCCATCTTGGACATCATAACAAACGTGCACTTTTTTGTTTAATTTACACATTGGACCATAGGAAAAATGACACTACAGCTACAGAGGTGACCGTCTGATAGCCCAGCTCGACTATCCATCTCTACTGAAGACCCTTTCAGCTTTTTGAGAGTTGGGTGGAGGACATCATCTCTTAAAATTGGGTCCCACAGCTGCACCCCATCAGTGTAAGCAGGACTCTTAGGACTCTTAGAAGAGTCAATGCTCTAAAACCATGGGGGGCGCTTAGCCCCCTCTCTTCGTCCCTGAGGATGATTTCATTTTTCAGGGATTAGAGAGGGTGGTCCTTGTGGTGGACTGCAGGTATGGAGAGCTGTTGTCATCGTATTAGATAGATAAGAATGATTATATGTATTGTAGAAATGTCTCCTATCATGTTCCCTAATTTTTTATTATGTCCACATCCTGGTCCCCATCTTGGACATCATAACAAACGTGCACTTTTTTGTTTAATTTACACATTGGACCATAGGAAAAATGACACTACAGCTACAGAGGTGACCGTCTGATAGCCCAGCTCGACTATCCATCTCTACTGAAGACCCTTTCAGCTTTTTGAGAGTTGGGTGGAGGACATCATCTCTGAAAATAGGGTCCCACAGCTGCACCCCATCAGTGTGAGCAGGACTCTTAGGACTCTTAGAAGAGTTAATGCTCTGAGACCATGGGGGCGCTTAGCCCCCTCTCTTCGTCACTGAGGATGATTTCATTTTTCAGGGATTAGAGAGGGTGGTCCTTGTGGTGGACTGCAGGTATGGAGAGCTGTTGTCATCGTATTAGATAGATAAGAATGATTATATGTATTGTAGAAATGTCTCCTATCATGTTCCCTAATTTTTTATTATGTCCACATCCTGGTCCCCATCTTGGACATCATAACAAACGTGCACTTTTTTGTTTAATTTACACATTGGACAATAGGAAAAATGACACTACAGCTACAGAGGTGACCGTCTGATAGCCCAGCTCGACTATCCATCTCTACTGAAGACCCTTTCAGCTTTTTGAGAGTTGGGTGGAGGACATCATCTCTGAAAATAGGGTCCCACAGCTGCACCCCATCAGTGTGAGCAGGACTCTTAGGACTCTTAGAAGAGTCAATGCTCTGAGACCATTGGGGGCACTTAGCCCCCTCTCTTCATCACTGAGGATGATTTCATTTTTCAGGGATTAGAGTGGGTGGTCCTTGTGGTGGACTGCAGTTATCGAGAGCTGTTATCATCGTATTAGATAGATAAGAATGATTATATGTATTGTAGAAATGTCTCCTATCATGTTCCCTAATTTTTTATTATGTCCACATCCTGGTCCCCATCTTGGACATCATAACAAACGTGCACTTTTTTGTTTAATTTACACATTGGACCATAGGAAAAATGACACTACAGCTACAGAGGTGACCGTCTGATAGCCCAGCTCGACTATCCATCTCTACTGAAGACCCTTTCAGCTTTTTGAGAGTTGGGTGGAGGACATCATCTCTGAAAATAGGGTCCCACAGCTGCACCCCATCAGTGTGAGCAGGACTCTTAGGACTCTTAGAAGAGTCAATGCTCTGAGACCATGGGGGGCGCTTAGCCCCCTCTCTTCGTCACTGAGGATGATTTCATTTTTCAGGGATTAGAGAGGGTGGTCCTTGTGGTGGACTGCAGGTATGGAGAGCTGTTGTCATCGTATTAAATAGATAAGAATGATTATATGTATTGTAGAAATGTCTCCTATCATGTTCCCTAATTTTTTATTATGTCCACATCCTGGTCCCCATCTTGAGCATCATAACAAACGTGCACTTTTTTGTTTAATTTACACATTGGACCATAGGAAAAATGACACTACAGCTACAGAGGTGACCGTCTGATAGCCCAGCTCGACTATCCATCTCTACTGAAGACCCTTTCAGCTTTTTGAGAGTTGGGTGGAGAACATCATCTCTGAAAATAGGGTCCCACAGCTGCACCCCATCAGTGTGAGCAGGACTCTTAGGACTCTTAGAAGAGTCAATGCTCTGAGACCATGGGGGGCGCTTAGCCCCCTCTCTTCGTCACTGAGGATGATTTCACTTTTCAGGGAATAGAGAGGGTGGTCCTTGTGGTGGACTGCAGGTATGGAGAGCTGTTGTCATCGTATTAGATAGCTAAGAATGATTATATGTATTGTAGAAATGTCTCCTATCATGTTCTCTATTTTTTTATTATGTCCACATCCTGTTCCCCATCTTGGAAATCATAACAAACGTGCACTTTTTTGTTTAATTTACACATTGGACCATAGGAAAAATGACACTACAGCTACAGAGGTGACCGTCTGATAGCCCAGCTCGACTATCCATCTCTACTGAAGACCCTTTCAGCTTTTTGAAAGTTGGGTGGAGGACATCATCTCTGAAAATAGGGTCCCACAGCTGCACCCCATCAGTGTGAGCAGGAATCTTAGGACTCTTAGAAGAGTCAATGCTCTGAGACCATGGGGGGCGCTTAGCCCCCTCTCTTCGTCACTGAGGATGATTTCATTTTTCAGGGATTAGAGAGAGTGGTCCTTGTGGTGGACTGCAGGTATGGAGAGCTGTTGTGATCGTATTAGATAGATAAGAATGATTATATGTATTGTAGAAATGTCTCCTATCATGTTCCCTAATTTTTTATTATGTCCACATCCTGGTCCCCATCTTGAACATCATAACAAACGTGCACTTTTTTGTTTAATTTACACATTGGACCATAGGAAAAATGACACTACAGCTACAGAGGTGACCGTCTGATAGCCCAGCTCGACTATCCATCTCTACTGAAGACCCTTTCAGCTTTTTGAGAGTTGGGTGGAGGACATCATCTCTGAAAATAGGGTCCCACAGCTGCACCCCATCAGTGTGAGCAGGACTCTTAGGACTCTTAGAAGAGTCAATGCTCTGAGACCATTGGGGGCACTTAGCCCCCTCTCTTCATCACTGAGGATGATTTCATTTTTCAGGGATTAGAGAGGGTGGTCCTTGTGGTGGACTGCAGGTATGGAGAGCTGTTGTCATCGTATTAGATAGATAAGAATGATTATATGTATTGTAGAAATGTCTCCTATCATGTTCCCTAATTTTTTATTATGTCCACATCCTGGTCCCCATCTTGGACATCATAACAAACGTGCACTTTTTTGTTTAATTTACACATTGGACCATAGGAAAAATGACACTACAGCTACAGAGGTGACCGTCTGATAGCCCAGCTCGACTATCCATCTCTACTGAAGACCCTTTCAGCTTTTTGAGAGTTGGGTGGAGGACATCATCTCTGAAAATAGGGTCCCACAGCTGCACCCCATCAGTGTGAGCAGGACTCTTAGGACTCTTAGAAGAGTCAATGCTCTAAAACCATTGGGGGCACTTAGCCCCCTCTCTTCATCACTGAGGATGATTTCATTTTTCAGGGATTAGAGAGGGTGGTCCTTGTGGTGGACTGCAGATATGGAGAGCTTTTATCATCGTATTAGATAGATAAGAATGATTATATGTATTGTAGAAATGTCTCCTATCATGTTCCCTAATTTTTTATTATGTCCACATCCTGGTCCCCATCTTGGACATCATAACAAACGTGCACTTTTTTGTTTAATTTACACATTGGACCATAGGAAAAATGACACTACAGCTACAGAGGTGACCGTCTGATAGCCCAGCTCGACTATCCATCTCTACTGAAGACCCTTTCAGCTTTTTGAGAGTTGGGTGGAGGACATCATCTCTGAAAATAGGGTCCCACAGCTGCAACCCATCAGTGTAAGCAGGACTCTTAGGACTCTTAGAAGAGTTAATGCTCTGAGACCATGGGGGCGCTTAGCCCCCTCTCTTCGTCACTGAGGATGATTTCATTTTTCAGGGATTAGAGAGGGTGGTCCTTGTGGTGGACTGCAGGTATGGAGAGCTGTTGTCATCGTATTAGATAGATAAGAATGATTATATGTATTGTAGAAATGTCTCCTATCATGTTCCCTAATTTTTTATTATGTCCACATCCTGGTCCCCATCTTGGACATCATAACAAACGTGCACTTTTTTGTTTAATTTACACATTGGACCATAGGAAAAATGACACTACAGCTACAGAGGTGACCGTCTGATAGCCCAGCTCGACTATCCATCTCTACTGAAGACCCTTTCAGCTTTTTGAGAGTTGGGTGGAGGACATCATCTCTGAAAATAGGGTCCCACAGCTGCACCCCATCAGTGTGAGCAGGACTCTTAGGACTCTTAGAAGAGTCAATGCTCTGAGACCATGGGGGGCGCTTAGCCCCCACTCTTCGTCACTGAGGATGATTTCATTTTTCAGGGATTAGAGAGGGTGGTCCTTGTGGTGGACTGCAGGTATGGAGAGCTGTTGTCATCGTATTAAATAGATAAGAATGATTATATGTATTGTAGAAATGTCTCCTATCATGTTCCCTAATTTTTTATTATGTCCACATCCTGGTCCCCATCTTGGACATCATAACAAACGTGCACTTTTTTGTTTAATTTACACATTGGACCATAGGAAAAATGACACTACAGCTACAGAGGTGACCGTCTGATAGCCCAGCTCGACTATCCATCTCTACTGAAGACCCTTTCAGCTTTTTGAGAGTTGGGTGGAGGACATCATCTCTGAAAATAGGGTCCCACAGCTGCACCCCATCAGTGTGAGCAGGACTCTTAGGACTCTTAGAAGAGTCAATGCTCTGAGACCATTGGGGGCACTTAGCCCCCTCTCTTCATCACTGAGGATGATTTCATTTTTCAGGGATTAGAGAGGGTGGTCCTTGTGGTGGACTGCAGGTATGGAGAGCTGTTGTCATCGTATTAGATAGATAAGAATGATTATATGTATTGTAGAAATGTCTCCTATCATGTTCCCTAATTTTTTATTATGTCCACATCCTGGTCCCCATCTTGGACATCATAACAAACGTGCACTTTTTTGTTTAATTTACACATTGGACCATAGGAAAAATGACACTACAGCTACAGAGGTGACCGTCTGATAGCCCAGCTCGACTATCCATCTCTACTGAAGACCCTTTCAGCTTTTTGAGAGTTGGGTGGAGGACATCATCTCTGAAAATAGGGTCCCACAGCTGCACCCCATCAGTGTGAGCAGGACTCTTAGGACTCTTAGAAGAGTCAATGCTCTAAAACCATTGGGGGCACTTAGCCCCCTCTCTTCATCACTGAGGATGATTTCATTTTTCAGGGATTAGAGAGGGTGGTCCTTGTGGTGGACTGCAGATATGGAGAGCTTTTATCATCGTATTAGATAGATAAGAATGATTATATGTATTGTAGAAATGTCTCCTATCATGTTCCCTAATTTTTTATTATGTCCACATCCTGGTCCCCATCTTGGACATCATAACAAACGTGCACTTTTTTGTTTAATTTACACATTGGACCATAGGAAAAATGACACTACAGCTACAGAGGTGACCGTCTGATAGCCCAGCTCGACTATCCATCTCTACTGAAGACCCTTTCAGCTTTTTAAGAGTTGGGTGGAGGACATCATCTCTGAAAATAGGGTCCCACAGCTGCACCCCATCAGTGTGAGCAGGACTCTTAGGACTCTTAGAAGAGTCAATGCTCTGAGACCATGGGGGGCGCTTAGCCCCCTCTCTTCGTCACTGAGGATGATTTCATTTTTCAGGGATTAGAGAGGGTGGTCCTTGTGGTGGACTGCAGGTATGGAGAGCTGTTGTCATCGTATTAAATAGATAAGAATGATTATATGTATTGTAGAAATGTCTCCTATCATGTTCCCTAATTTTTTATTATGTCCACATCCTGGTCCCCATCTTGGACATCATAACAAACGTGCACTTTTTTGTTTAATTTACACATTGGACCATAGGAAAAATGACACTACAGCTACAGAGGTGACCGTCTGATAGCCCAGCTCGACTATCCATCTCTACTGAAGACCCTTTCAGCTTTTTGAGAGTTGGGTGGAGGACATCATCTCTGAAAATAGGGTCCCACAGCTGCACCCCATCAGTGTGAGCAGGAATCTTAGGACTCTTAGAAGAGTCAATGCTCTGAGACCATGGGGGGCGCTTAGCCCCCTCTCTTCGTCACTGAGGATGATTTCATTTTTCAGGGATTAGAGAGAGTGGTCCTTGTGGTGGACTGCAGGTATGGAGAGCTGTTGTGATCGTATTAGATAGATAAGAATGATTATATGTATTGTAGAAATGTCTCCTATCATGTTCCCTAATTTTTTATTATGTCCACATCCTGGTCCCCATCTTGAACATCATAACAAACGTGCACTTTTTTGTTTAATTTACACATTGGACCATAGGAAAAATGACACTACAGCTACAGAGGTGACCGTCTGATAGCCCAGCTCGACTATCCATCTCTACTGAAGACCCTTTCAGCTTTTTGAGAGTTGGGTGGAGGACATCATCTCTGAAAATAGGGTCCCACAGCTGCACCCCATCAGTGTGAGCAGGACTCTTAGGACTCTTAGAAGAGTCAATGCTCTGAGACCATTGGGGGCACTTAGCCCCCTCTCTTCATCACTGAGGATGATTTCATTTTTCAGGGATTAGAGAGGGTGGTCCTTGTGGTGGACTGCAGGTATGGAGAGCTGTTGTCATCGTATTAGATAGATAAGAATGATTATATGTATTGTAGAAATGTCTCCTATCATGTTCCCTAATTTTTTATTATGTCCACATCCTGGTCCCCATCTTGGACATCATAACAAACGTGCACTTTTTTGTTTAATTTACACATTGGACCATAGGAAAAATGACACTACAGCTACAGAGGTGACCGTCTGATAGCCCAGCTCGACTATCCATCTCTACTGAAGACCCTTTCAGCTTTTTGAGAGTTGGGTGGAGGACATCATCTCTGAAAATAGGGTCCCACAGCTGCACCCCATCAGTGTGAGCAGGACTCTTAGGACTCTTAGAAGAGTCAATGCTCTAAAACCATTGGGGGCACTTAGCCCCCTCTCTTCATCACTGAGGATGATTTCATTTTTCAGGGATTAGAGAGGGTGGTCCTTGTGGTGGACTGCAGATATGGAGAGCTTTTATCATCGTATTAGATAGATAAGAATGATTATATGTATTGTAGAAATGTCTCCTATCATGTTCCCTAATTTTTTATTATGTCCACATCCTGGTCCCCATCTTGGACATCATAACAAACGTGCACTTTTTTGTTTAATTTACACATTGGACCATAGGAAAAATGACACTACAGCTACAGAGGTGACCGTCTGATAGCCCAGCTCGACTATCCATCTCTACTGAAGACCCTTTCAGCTTTTTGAGAGTTGGGTGGAGGACATCATCTCTGAAAATAGGGTCCCACAGCTGCACCCCATCAGTGTGAGCAGGAATCTTAGGACTCTTAGAAGAGTCAATGCTCTGAGACCATGGGGGGCGCTTAGCCCCCTCTCTTCGTCACTGAGGATGATTTCATTTTTCAGGGATTAGAGAGAGTGGTCCTTGTGGTGGACTGCAGGTATGGAGAGCTGTTGTGATCGTATTAGATAGATAAGAATGATTATATGTATTGTAGAAATGTCTCCTATCATGTTCCCTAATTTTTTATTATGTCCACATCCTGGTCCCCATCTTGAACATCATAACAAACGTGCACTTTTTTGTTTAATTTACACATTGGACCATAGGAAAAATGACACTACAGCTACAGAGGTGACCGTCTGATAGCCCAGCTCGACTATCCATCTCTACTGAAGACCCTTTCAGCTTTTTGAGAGTTGGGTGGAGGACATCATCTCTGAAAATAGGGTCCCACAGCTGCACCCCATCAGTGTGAGCAGGACTCTTAGGACTCTTAGAAGAGTCAATGCTCTGAGACCATTGGGGGCACTTAGCCCCCTCTCTTCATCACTGAGGATGATTTCATTTTTCAGGGATTAGAGAGGGTGGTCCTTGTGGTGGACTGCAGGTATGGAGAGCTGTTGTCATCGTATTAGATAGATAAGAATGATTATATGTATTGTAGAAATGTCTCCTATCATGTTCCCTAATTTTTTATTATGTCCACATCCTGGTCCCCATCTTGGACATCATAACAAACGTGCACTTTTTTGTTTAATTTACACATTGGACCATATGAAAAATGACACTACAGCTACAGAGGTGACCGTCTGATAGCCCAGCTCGACTATCCATCTCTACTGAAGACCCTTTCAGCTTTTTGAGAGTTGGGTGGAGGACATCATCTCTGAAAATAGGGTCCCACAGCTGCACCCCATCAGTGTGAGCAGGACTCTTAGGACTCTTAGAAGAGTCAATGCTCTAAAACCATTGGGGGCACTTAGCCCCCTCTCTTCATCACTGAGGATGATTTCATTTTTCAGGGATTAGAGAGGGTGGTCCTTGTGGTGGACTGCAGATATGGAGAGCTTTTATCATCGTATTAGATAGATAAGAATGATTATATGTATTGTAGAAATGTCTCCTATCATGTTCCCTAATTTTTTATTATGTCCACATCCTGGTCCCCATCTTGGACATCATAACAAACGTGCACTTTTTTGTTTAATTTACACATTGGACCATAGGAAAAATGACACTACAGCTACAGAGGTGACCGTCTGATAGCCCAGCTCGACTATCCATCTCTACTGAAGACCCTTTCAGCTTTTTGAGAGTTGGGTGGAGGACATCATCTCTGAAAATAGGGTCCCACAGCTGCACCCCATCAGTGTGAGCAGGACTCTTAGGACTCTTAGAAGAGTCAATGCTCTGAGACCATGGGGGGCGCTTAGCCCCCTCTCTTCGTCACTGAGGATGATTTCATTTTTCAGGGATTAGAGAGGGTGGTCCTTGTGGTGGACTGCAGGTATGGAGAGCTGTTGTCATCGTATTAAATAGATAAGAATGATTATATGTATTGTAGAAATGTCTCCTATCATGTTCCCTAATTTTTTATTATGTCCACATCCTGGTCCCCATCTTGGACATCATAACAAACGTGCACTTTTTTGTTTAATTTACACATTGGACCATAGGAAAAATGACACTACAGCTACAGAGGTGACCGTCTGATAGCCCAGCTCGACTATCCATCTCTACTGAAGACCCTTTCAGCTTTTTGAGAGTTGGGTGGAGAACATCATCTCTGAAAATAGGGTCCCACAGCTGCACCCCATCAGTGTGAGCAGGACTCTTAGGACTCTTAGAAGAGTCAATGCTCTGAGACCATGGGGGGCGCTTAGCCCCCTCTCTTCGTCACTGAGGATGATTTCACTTTTCAGGGAATAGAGAGGGTGGTCCTTGTGGTGGACTGCAGGTATGGAGAGCTGTTGTCATCGTATTAGATAGATAAGAATGATTATATGTATTGTAGAAATGTCTCCTATCATGTTCCCTATTTTTTTATTATGTCCACATCCTGGTCCCCATCTTGGAAATCATAACAAACGTGCACTTTTTTGTTTAATTTACACATTGGACCATAGGAAAAATGACACTACAGCTACAGAGGTGACCGTCTGATAGCCCAGCTCGACTATCCATCTCTACTGAAGACCCTTTCAGCTTTTTGAGAGTTGGGTGGAGGACATCATCTCTGAAAATAGGGTCCCACAGCTGCACCCCATCAGTGTGAGCAGGAATCTTAGGACTCTTAGAAGAGTCAATGCTCTGAGACCATGGGGGGCGCTTAGCCCCCTCTCTTCGTCACTGAGGATGATTTCATTTTTCAGGGATTAGAGAGAGTGGTCCTTGTGGTGGACTGCAGGTATGGAGAGCTGTTGTGATCGTATTAGATAGATAAGAATGATTATATGTATTGTAGAAATGTCTCCTATCATGTTCCCTAATTTTTTATTATGTCCACATCCTGGTCCCCATCTTGAACATCATAACAAACGTGCACTTTTTTGTTTAATTTACACATTGGACCATAGGAAAAATGACACTACAGCTACAGAGGTGACCGTCTGATAGCCCAGCTCGACTATCCATCTCTACTGAAGACCCTTTCAGCTTTTTGAGAGTTGGGTGGAGGACATCATCTCTGAAAATAGGGTCCCACAGCTGCACCCCATCAGTGTGAGCAGGACTCTTAGGACTCTTAGAAGAGTCAATGCTCTGAGACCATTGGGGGCACTTAGCCCCCTCTCTTCATCACTGAGGATGATTTCATTTTTCAGGGATTAGAGAGGGTGGTCCTTGTGGTGGACTGCAGATATGGAGAGCTGTTATCATCATATTAGATAGATAAGAATGATTATATGTATTGTAGAAATGTCTCCTATCATGTTCCCTAATTTTTTATTATGTCCACATCCTGGTCCCCATCTTGGACATCATAACAAACGTGCACTTTTTTGTTTAATTTACACATTGGACCATAGGAAAAATGACACTACAGCTACAGAGGTGACCGTCTGATAGCCCAGCTCGACTATCCATCTCTACTGAAGACCCTTTCAGCTTTTTGAGAGTTGGGTGGAGGACATCATCTCTGAAAATAGGGTCCCACAGCTGCAACCCATCAGTGTAAGCAGGACTCTTAGGACTCTTAGAAGAGTTAATGCTCTGAGACCATGGGGGCGCTTAGCCCCCTCTCTTCGTCACTGAGGATGATTTCATTTTTCAGGGATTAGAGAGGGTGGTCCTTGTGGTGGACTGCAGGTATGGAGAGCTGTTGTCATCGTATTAGATAGATAAGAATGATTATATGTATTGTAGAAATGTCTCCTATCATGTTCCCTAATTTTTTATTATGTCCACATCCTGGTCCCCATCTTGGACATCATAACAAACGTGCACTTTTTTGTTTAATTTACACATTGGACCATAGGAAAAATGACACTACAGCTACAGAGGTGACCGTCTGATAGCCCAGCTCGACTATCCATCTCTACTGAAGACCCTTTCAGCTTTTTGAGAGTTGGGTGGAGGACATCATCTCTGAAAATAGGGTCCCACAGCTGCACCCCATCAGTGTGAGCAGGACTCTTAGGACTCTTAGAAGAGTCAATGCTCTGAGACCATGGGGGGCGCTTAGCCCCCACTCTTCGTCACTGAGGATGATTTCATTTTTCAGGGATTAGAGAGGGTGGTCCTGGTGGTGGACTGCAGGTATGGAGAGCTGTTGTCATCGTATTAAATAGATAAGAATGATTATATGTATTGTAGAAATGTCTCCTATCATGTTCCCTAATTTTTTATTATGTCCACATCCTGGTCCCCATCTTGGACATCATAACAAACGTGCACTTTTTTGTTTAATTTACACATTGGACCATAGGAAAAATGACACTACAGCTACAGAGGTGACCGTCTGATAGCCCAGCTCGACTATCCATCTCTACTGAAGACCCTTTCAGCTTTTTGAGAGTTGGGTAGAGAACATCATCTCTGAAAATAGGGTCCCACAGCTGCACCCTATCAGTGTGAGCAGGACTCTTAGGACTCTTAGAAGAGTCAATGCTCTGAGACCATGGGGGGCGCTTAGCCCCCTCTCTTCGTCACTGAGGATGATTTCACTTTTCAGGTAATAGAGAGGGTGGTCCTTGTGGTGGACTGCAGGTATGGAGAGCTGTTGTCATCGTATTAGATAGATAAGAATGATTATATGTATTGTAGAAATGTCTCCTATCATGTTCCCTATTTTTTTATTATGTCCACATCCTGGTCCCCATCTTGGAAATCATAACAAACGTGCACTTTTTTGTTTAATTTACACATTGGACCATAGGAAAAATGACACTACAGCTACAGAGGTGACCGTCTGATAGCCCAGCTCGACTATCCATCTCTACTGAAGACCCTTTCAGCTTTTTGAGAGTTGGGTGGAGGACATCATCTCTGAAAATAGGGTCCCACAGCTGCACCCCATCAGTGTGAGCAGGAATCTTAGGACTCTTAGAAGAGTCAATGCTCTGAGACCATGGGGGCGCTTAGCCCCCTCTCTTCGTCACTGAGGATGATTTAATTTTTCAGGGATTAGAGAGAGTGGTCCTTGTGGTGGACTGCAGGTATGGAGAGCTGTTGTGATCGTATTATATAGATAAGAATGATTATATGTATTGTAGAAATGTCTCCTATCATGTTCCCTAATTTCTTATTATGTCCACATCCTGGTCCCCATCTTGGACATCATAACAAACGTGCACTTTTTTGTTTAATTTACACATTGGACCATAGGAAAAATGACACTACAGCTACAGAGGTGACCGTCTGATAGCCCAGCTCGACTATCCATCTCTACTGAAGACCCTTTCAGCTTTTTGAGAGTTGGGTGGAGGACATCATCTCTGAAAATAGGGTCCCACAGCTGCACCCCATCAGTGTGAGCAGGACTCTTAGGACTCTTAGAAGAGTTAATGCTCTGAGACCATGGGGGCGCTTAGCCCCCTCTCTTCGTCACTGAGGATGATTTCATTTTTCAGGGATTAGAGAGGGTGGTCCTTGTGGTGGACTGCAGGTATGGAGAGCTGTTGTCATCGTATTAGATAGATAAGAATGATTATATGTATTGTAGAAATGTCTCCTATCATGTTCCCTAATTTTTTATTATGTCCACATCCTGGTCCCCATCTTGGACATCATAACAAACGTGCACTTTTTTGTTTAATTTACACATTGGACCATAGGAAAAATGACACTACAGCTACAGAGGTGACCGTCTGATAGCCCAGCTCGACTATCCATCTCTACTGAAGACCCTTTCAGCTTTTTGAGAGTTGGGTGGAGGACATCATCTCTTAAAATAGGGTCCCACAGCTGCACCCCATCAGTGTAAGCAGGACTCTTAGGACTCTTAGAAGAGTCAATGCTCTAAAACCATGGGGGGCGCTTAGCCCCCTCTCTTCGTCCCTGAGGATGATTTCATTTTTCAGGGATTAGAGAGGGTGGTCCTTGTGGTGGACTGCAGGTATGGAGAGCTGTTGTCATCGTATTAGATAGATAAGAATGATTATATGTATTGTAGAAATGTCTCCTATCATGTTCCCTAATTTTTTATTATGTCCACATCCTGGTCCCCATCTTGGACATCATAACAAACGTGCACTTTTTTGTTTAATTTACACATTGGACCATAGGAAAAATGACACTACAGCTACAGAGGTGACCGTCTGATAGCCCAGCTCGACTATCCATCTCTACTGAAGACCCTTTCAGCTTTTTGAGAGTTGGGTGGAGGACATCATCTCTGAAAATAGGGTCCCACAGCTGCACCCCATCAGTGTGAGCAGGACTCTTAGGACTCTTAGAAGAGTTAATGCTCTGAGACCATGGGGGCGCTTAGCCCCCTCTCTTCGTCACTGAGGATGATTTCATTTTTCAGGGATTAGAGAGGGTGGTCCTTGTGGTGGACTGCAGGTATGGAGAGCTGTTGTCATCGTATTAGATAGATAAGAATGATTATATGTATTGTAGAAATGTCTCCTATCATGTTCCCTAATTTTTTATTATGTCCACATCCTGGTCCCCATCTTGGACATCATAACAAACGTGCACTTTTTTGTTTAATTTACACATTGGACCATAGGAAAAATGACACTACAGCTACAGAGGTGACCGTCTGATAGCCCAGCTCGACTATCCATCTCTACTGAAGACCCTTTCAGCTTTTTGAGAGTTGGGTGGAGGACATCATCTCTTAAAATAGGGTCCCACAGCTGCACCCCATCAGTGTAAGCAGGACTCTTAGGACTCTTAGAAGAGTCAATGCTCTAAAACCATGGGGGGCGCTTAGCCCCCTCTCTTCGTCCCTGGGGATGATTTCATTTTTCAGGGATTAGAGAGGGTGGTCCTTGTGGTGGACTGCAGGTATGGAGAGCTGTTGTCATCGTATTAGATAGATAAGAATGATTATATGTATTGTAGAAATGTCTCCTATCATGTTCCCTAATTTTTTATTATGTCCACATCCTGGTCCCCATCTTGGACATCATAACAAACGTGCACTTTTTTGTTTAATTTACACATTGGACCATAGGAAAAATGACACTACAGCTACAGAGGTGACCGTCTGATAGCCCAGCTCGACTATCCATCTCTACTGAAGACCCTTTCAGCTTTTTGAGAGTTGGGTGGAGGACATCATCTCTGAAAATAGGGTCCCACAGCTGCACCCCATCAGTGTAAGCAGGACTCTTAGGACTCTTAGAAGAGTCAATGCTCTAAAACCATGGGGGGCGCTTAGCCCCCTCTCTTCGTCCCTGAGGATGATTTCATTTTTCAGGGATTAGAGAGGGTGGTCCTTGTGGTGGACTGCAGGTATGGAGAGCTGTTGTCATCGTATTAGATAGATAAGAATGATTATATGTATTGTAGAAATGTCTCCTATCATGTTCCCTAATTTTTTATTATGTCCACATCCTGGTCCCCATCTTGGACATCATAACAAACGTGCACTTTTTTGTTTAATTTACACATTGGACCATAGGAAAAATGACACTACAGCTACAGAGGTGACCGTCTGATAGCCCAGCTCGACTATCCATCTCTACTGAAGACCCTTTCAGCTTTTTGAGAGTTGGGTGGAGGACATCATCTC
Source organism: Anomaloglossus baeobatrachus (assembly GCF_048569485.1). Classification (NCBI taxonomy): domain Eukaryota; kingdom Metazoa; phylum Chordata; class Amphibia; order Anura; family Aromobatidae; genus Anomaloglossus; species Anomaloglossus baeobatrachus. Next base: position 102,465 of record NW_027445272.1, read on the forward strand.
TGAAAATAGGGTCCCACAGCTGCACCCCATCAGTGTGAGCAGGACTCTTAGGACTCTTAGAAGAGTTAATGCTCTGAGACCATGGGGGCGCTTAGCCCCCTCTCTTCGTCACTGAGGATGATTTCATTTTTCAGGGATTAGAGAGGGTGGTCCTTGTGGTGGACTGCAGGTATGGAGAGCTGTTGTCATCGTATTAGATAGATAAGAATGATTATATGTATTGTAGAAATGTCTCCTATCATGTTCCCTAATTTTTTATTATGTCCACATCCTGGTCCCCATCTTGGACATCATAACAAACGTGCACTTTTTTGTTTAATTTACACATTGGACCATAGGAAAAATGACACTACAGCTACAGAGGTGACCGTCTGATAGCCCAGCTCGACTATCCATCTCTACTGAAGACCCTTTCAGCTTTTTGAGAGTTGGGTGGAGGACATCATCTCTGAAAATAGGGTCCCACAGCTGCACCCCATCAGTGTGAGCAGGACTCTTAGGACTCTTAGAAGAGTTAATGCTCTGAGACCATGGGGGCGCTTAGCCCCCTCTCTTCGTCACTGAGGATGATTTCATTTTTCAGGGATTAGAGAGGGTGGTCCTTGTGGTGGACTGCAGGTATGGAGAGCTGTTGTCATCGTATTAGATAGATAAGAATGATTATATGTATTGTAGAAATGTCTCCTATCATGTTCCCTAATTTTTTATTATGTCCACATCCTGGTCCCCATCTTGGACATCATAACAAACGTGCACTTTTTTGTTTAATTTACACATTGGACCATAGGAAAAATGACACTACAGCTACAGAGGTGACCGTCTGATAGCCCAGCTCGACTATCCATCTCTACTGAAGACCCTTTCAGCTTTTTGAGAGTTGGGTGGAGGACATCATCTCTGAAAATAGGGTCCCACAGCTGCACCCCATCAGTGTGAGCAGGACTCTTAGGACTCTTAGAAGAGTCAATGCTCTGAGACCATTGGGGGCACTTAGCCCCCTCTCTTCATCACTGAGGATGATTTCATTTTTCAGGGATTAGAGAGGGTGGTCCTTGTGGTGGACTGCAGATATGGAGAGCTGTTATCATCGTATTAGATAGATAAGAATGATTATATGTATTGTAGAAATGTCTCCTATCATGTTCCCTAATTTTTTATTATGTCCACATCCTGGTCCCCATCTTGGACATCATAACAAACGTGCACTTTTTTGTTTAATTTACACATTGGACCATAGGAAAAATGACACTACAGCTACAGAGGTGACTGTCTGATAGCCCAGCTCGACTATCCATCTCTACTGAAGACCCTTTCAGCTTTTTGAGAGTTGGGTGGAGGACATCATCTCTTAAAATAGGGTCCCACAGCTGCACCCCATCAGTGTAAGCAGGACTCTTAGGACTCTTAGAAGAGTCAATGCTCTAAAACCATGGGGGGCGCTTAGCCCCCTCTCTTCGTCCCTGAGGATGATTTCATTTTTCAGGGATTAGAGAGGGTGGTCCTTGTGGTGGACTGCAGGTATGGAGAGCTGTTGTCATCGTATTAGATAGATAAGAATGATTATATGTATTGTAGAAATGTCTCCTATCATGTTCCCTAATTTTTTATTATGTCCACATCCTGGTCCCCATCTTGGACATCATAACAAACGTGCACTTTTTTGTTTAATTTACACATTGGACCATAGGAAAAATGACACTACAGCTACAGAGGTGACCGTCTGATAGCCCAGCTCGACTATCCATCTCTACTGAAGACCCTTTCAGCTTTTTGAGAGTTGGGTGGAGGACATCATCTCTGAAAATAGGGTCCCACAGCTGCACCCCATCAGTGTGAGCAGGACTCTTAGGACTCTTAGAAGAGTTAATGCTCTGAGACCATGGGGGCGCTTAGCCCCCTCTCTTCGTCACTGAGGATGATTTCATTTTTCAGGGATTAGAGAGGGTGGTCCTTGTGGTGGACTGCAGGTATGGAGAGCTGTTGTCATCGTATTAGATAGATAAGAATGATTATATGTATTGTAGAAATGTCTCCTATCATGTTCCCTAATTTTTTATTATGTCCACATCCTGGTCCCCATCTTGGACATCATAACAAACGTGCACTTTTTTGTTTAATTTACACATTGGACCATAGGAAAAATGACACTACAGCTACAGAGGTGACCGTCTGATAGCCCAGCTCGACTATCCATCTCTACTGAAGACCCTTTCAGCTTTTTGAGAGTTGGGTGGAGGACATCATCTCTGAAAATAGGGTCCCACAGCTGCACCCCATCAGTGTGAGCAGGACTCTTAGGACTCTTAGAAGAGTCAATGCTCTGAGACCATTGGGGGCACTTAGCCCCCTCTCTTCATCACTGAGGATGATTTCATTTTTCAGGGATTAGAGAGGGTGGTCCTTGTGGTGGACTGCAGATATCGAGAGCTGTTATCATCGTATTAGATAGATAAGAATGATTATATGTATTGTAGAAATGTCTCCTATCATGTTCCCTAATTTTTTATTATGTCCACATCCTGGTCCCCATCTTGGACATCATAACAAACGTGCACTTTTTTGTTTAATTTACACATTGGACCATAGGAAAAATGACACTACAGCTACAGAGGTGACCGTCTGATAGCCCAGCTCGACTATCCATCTCTACTGAAGACCCTTTCAGCTTTTTGAGAGTTGGGTGGAGGACATCATCTCTGAAAATAGGGTCCCACAGCTGCACCCCATCAGTGTGAGCAGGACTCTTAGGACTCTTAGAAGAGTCAATGCTCTGAGACCATGGGGGGGCGCTTAGCCCCCTCTCTTCGTCACTGAGGATGATTTCATTTTTCAGGGATTAGAGAGGGTGGTCCTTGTGGTGGACTGCAGGTATGGAGAGCTGTTGTCATCGTATTAAATAGATAAGAATGATTATATGTATTGTAGAAATGTCTCCTATCATGTTCCCTAATTTTTTATTATGTCCACATCCTGGTCCCCATCTTGGACATCATAACAAACGTGCACTTTTTTGTTTAATTTACACATTGGACCATAGGAAAAATGACACTACAGCTACAAAGGTGACCGTCTGATAGCCCAGCTCGACTATCCATCTCTACTGAAGACCCTTTCAGCTTTTTGAGAGTTGGGTGGAGAACATCATCTCTGAAAATAGGGTCCCACAGCTGCACCCCATCAGTGTGAGCAGGACTCTTAGGACTCTTAGAAGAGTCAATGCTCTGAGACCATGAGGGGCGCTTAGCCCCCTCTCTTCGTCACTGAGGATGATTTCACTTTTCAGGGAATAGAGAGGGTGGTCCTTGTGGTGGACTGCAGGTATGGAGAGCTGTTGTCATCGTATTAGATAGATAAGAATGATTATATGTATTGTAGAAATGTCTCCTATCATGTTCCCTATTTTTTTATTATGTCCACATCCTGGTCCCCATCTTGGAAATCATAACAAACGTGCACTTTTTTGTTTAATTTACACATTGGACCATAGGAAAAATGACACTACAGCTACAGAGGTGACCGTCTGATAGCCCAGCTCGACTATCCATCTCTACTGAAGACCCTTTCAGCTTTTTGAAAGTTGGGTGGAGGACATCATCTCTGAAAATAGGGTCCCACAGCTGCACCCCATCAGTGTGAGCAGGAATCTTAGGACTCTTAGAAGAGTCAATGCTCTGAGACCATGGGGGGCGCTTAGCCCCCTCTCTTCGTCACTGAGGATGATTTCATTTTTCAGGGATTAGAGAGAGTGGTCCTTGTGGTGGACTGCAGGTATGGAGAGCTGTTGTGATCGTATTAGATAGATAAGAATGATTATATGTATTGTAGAAATGTCTCCTATCATGTTCCCTAATTTTTTATTATGTCCACATCCTGGTCCCCATCTTGAACATCATAACAAACGTGCACTTTTTTGTTTAATTTACACATTGGACCATAGGAAAAATGACACTACAGCTACAGAGGTGACCGTCTGATAGCCCAGCTCGACTATCCATCTCTACTGAAGACCCTTTCAGCTTTTTGAGAGTTGGGTGGAGGACATCATCTCTGAAAATAGGGTCCCACAGCTGCACCCCATCAGTGTGAGCAGGACTCTTAGGACTCTTAGAAGAGTCAATGCTCTGAGACCATTGGGGGCACTTAGCCCCCTCTCTTCATCACTGAGGATGATTTCATTTTTCAGGGATTAGAGAGGGTGGTCCTTGTGGTGGACTGCAGGTATGGAGAGCTGTTGTCATCATATTAGATAGATAAGAATGATTATATGTATTGTAGAAATGTCTCCTATCATGTTCCCTAATTTTTTATTATGTCCACATCCTGGTCCCCATCTTGGACATCATAACAAACGTGCACTTTTTTGTTTAATTTACACATTGGACCATAGGAAAAATGACACTACAGCTACAGAGGTGACCGTCTGATAGCCCAGCTCGACTATCCATCTCTACTGAAGACCCTTTCAGCTTTTTGAGAGTTGGGTGGAGGACATCATCTCTGAAAATAGGGTCCCACAGCTGCACCCCATCAGTGTGAGCAGGACTCTTAGGACTCTTAGAAGAGTCAATGCTCTGAGACCATTGGGGGCACTTAGCCCCCTCTCTTCATCACTGAGGATGATTTCATTTTTCAGGGATTAGAGAGGGTGGTCCTTGTGGTGGACTGCAGATATGGAGAGCTGTTATCATCGTATTAGATAGATAAGAATGATTATATGTATTGTAGAAATGTCTCCTATCATGTTCCCTAATTTTTTATTATGTCCACATCCTGGTCCCCATCTTGGACATCATAACAAACGTGCACTTTTTTGTTTAATTTACACATTGGACCATAGGAAAAATGACACTACAGCTACAGAGGTGACCGTCTGATAGCCCAGCTCGACTATCCATCTCTACTGAAGACCCTTTCAGCTTTTTGAGAGTTGGGTGGAGGACATCATCTCTTAAAATAGGGTCCCACAGCTGCACCCCATCAGTGTAAGCAGGACTCTTAGGACTCTTAGAAGAGTCAATGCTCTAAAACCATTGGGGGCACTTAGCCCCCTCTCTTCATCACTGAGGATGATTTCATTTTTCAGGGATTAGAGAGGGTGGTCCTTGTGGTGGACTGCAGATATGGAGAGCTTTTATCATCGTATTAGATAGATAAGAATGATTATATGTATTGTAGAAATGTCTCCTATCATGTTCCCTAATTTTTTATTATGTCCACATCCTGGTCCCCATCTTGGACATCATAACAAACGTGCACTTTTTTGTTTAATTTACACATTGGACCATAGGAAAAATGACACTACAGCTACAGAGGTGACCGTCTGATAGCCCAGCTCGACTATCCATCTCTACTGAAGACCCTTTCAGCTTTTTGAGAGTTGGGTGGAGGACATCATCTCTGAAAATAGGGTCCCACAGCTGCACCCCATCAGTGTGAGCAGGACTCTTAGGACTCTTAGAAGAGTCAATGCTCTGAGACCATGGGGGGCGCTTTGCCCCCTCTCTTCGTCACTGAGGATGATTTCATTTTTCAGGGATTAGAGAGGGTGGTCCTTGTGGTGGACTGCAGGTATGGAGAGCTGTTGTCATCGTATTAAATAGATAAGAATGATTATATGTATTGTAGAAATGTCTCCTATCATGTTCCCTAATTTTTTATTATGTCCACATCCTGGTCCCCATCTTGGACATCATAACAAACGTGCACTTTTTTGTTTAATTTACACATTGGACCATAGGAAAAATGACACTACAGCTACAGAGGTGACCGTCTGATAGCCCAGCTCGACTATCCATCTCTACTGAAGACCCTTTCAGCTTTTTGAGAGTTGGGTGGAGAACATCATCTCTGAAAATAGGGTCCCACAGCTGCACCCCATCAGTGTGAGCAGGACTCTTAGGACTCTTAGAAGAGTCAATGCTCTGAGACCATGGGGGGCGCTTAGCCCCCTCTCTTCGTCACTGAGGATGATTTCACTTTTCAGGGAATAGAGAGGGTGGTCCTTGTGGTGGACTGCAGGTATGGAGAGCTGTTGTCATCGTATTAGATAGATAAGAATGATTATATGTATTGTAGAAATGTCTCCTATCATGTTCCCTATTTTTTTATTATGTCCACATCCTGGTCCCCATCTTGGAAATCATAACAAACGTGCACTTTTTTGTTTAATTTACACATTGGACCATAGGAAAAATGACACTACAGCTACAGAGGTGACCGTCTGATAGCCCAGCTCGACTATCCATCTCTACTGAAGACCCTTTCAGCTTTTTGAGAGTTGGGTGGAGGACATCATCTCTGAAAATAGGGTCCCACAGCTGCACCCCATCAGTGTGAGCAGGAATCTTAGGACTCTTAGAAGAGTCAATGCTCTGAGACCATGGGGGGCGCTTAGCCCCCTCTCTTCGTCACTGAGGATGATTTCATTTTTCAGGGATTAGAGAGAGTGGTCCTTGTGGTGGACTGCAGGTATGGAGAGCTGTTGTGATCGTATTAGATAGATAAGAATGATTATATGTATTGTAGAAATGTCTCCTATCATGTTCCCTAATTTTTTATTATGTCCACATCCTGGTCCCCATCTTGAACATCATAACAAACGTGCACTTTTTTGTTTAATTTACACATTGGACCATAGGAAAAATGACACTACAGCTACAGAGGTGACCGTCTGATAGCCCAGCTCGACTATCCATCTCTACTGAAGACCCTTTCAGCTTTTTGAGAGTTGGGTGGAGGACATCATCTCTGAAAATAGGGTCCCACAGCTGCAACCCATCAGTGTGAGCAGGACTCTTAGGACTCTTAGAAGAGTTAATGCTCTGAGACCATGGGGGCGCTTAGCCCCCTCTCTTCGTCACTGAGGATGATTTCATTTTTCAGGGATTAGAGAGGGTGGTCCTTGTGGTGGACTGCAGGTATGGAGAGCTGTTGTCATCGTATTAGATAGATAAGAATGATTATATGTATTGTAGAAATGTCTCCTATCATGTTCCCTAATTTTTTATTATGTCCACATCCTGGTCCCCATCTTGGACATCATAACAAACGTGCACTTTTTTGTTTAATTTACACATTGGACCATAGGAAAAATGACACTACAGCTACAGAGGTGACCGTCTGATAGCCCAGCTCGACTATCCATCTCTACTGAAGACCCTTTCAGCTTTTTGAGAGTTGGGTGGAGGACATCATCTCTGAAAATAGGGTCCCACAGCTGCACCCCATCAGTGTGAGCAGGACTCTTAGTACTCTTAGAAGAGTCAATGCTCTGAGACCATGGGGGGCGCTTAGCCCCCACTCTTCGTCACTGAGGATGATTTCATTTTTCAGGGATTAGAGAGGGTGGTCCTTGTGGTGGACTGCAGGTATGGAGAGCTGTTGTCATCGTATTAAATAGATAAGAATGATTATATGTATTGTAGAAATGTCTCCTATCATGTTCCCTAATTTTTTATTATGTCCACATCCTGGTCCCCATCTTGGACATCATAACAAACGTGCACTTTTTTGTTTAATTTACACATTGGACCATAGGAAAAATGACACTACAGCTACAGAGGTGACCGTCTGATAGCCCAGCTCGACTATCCATCTCTACTGAAGACCCTTTCAGCTTTTTGAGAGTTGGGTAGAGAACATCATCTCTGAAAATAGGGTCCCACAGCTGCACCCCATCAGTGTGAGCAGGACTCTTAGGACTCTTAGAAGAGTCAATGCTCTGAGACCATGGGGGGCGCTTAGCCCCCTCTCTTCGTCACTGAGGATGATTTCACTTTTCAGGTAATAGAGAGGGTGGTCCTTGTGGTGGACTGCAGGTATGGAGAGCTGTTGTCATCGTATTAGATAGAAAAGAATGATTATATGTATTGTAGAAATGTCTCCTATCATGTTCCCTAATTTTTTATTATGTCCACATCCTGGTCCCCATCTTGGAAATCATAACAAACGTGCACTTTTTTGTTTAATTTACACATTGGACCATAGGAAAAATGACACTACAGCTACAGAGGTGACCGTCTGATAGCCCAGCTCGACTATCCATCTCTACTGAAGACCCTTTCAGCTTTTTGAGAGTTGGGTGGAGGACATCATCTCTGAAAATAGGGTCCCACAGCTGCACCCCATCAGTGTGAGCAGGAATCTTAGGACTCTTAGAAGAGTCAATGCTCTGAGACCATGGGGGGCGCTTAGCCCCCTCTCTTCGTCACTGAGGATGATTTAATTTTTCAGGGATTAGAGAGAGTGGTCCTTGTGGTGGACTGCAGGTATGGAGAGCTGTTGTGATCGTATTAGATAGATAAGAATGATTATATGTATTGTAGAAATGTCTCCTATCATGTTCCCTAATTTCTTATTGTGTCCACATCCTGGTCCCCATCTTGGACATCATAACAAACGTGCACTTTTTTGTTTAATTTACACATTGGACCATAGGAAAAATGACACTACAGCTACAGAGGTGACCGTCTGATAGCCCAGCTCGACTATCCATCTCTACTGAAGACCCTTTCAGCTTTTTGAGAGTTGGGTGGAGGACATCATCTCTGAAAATAGGGTCCCACAGCTTCACCCCATCAGTGTGAGCAGGACTCTTAGGACTCTTAGAAGAGTCAATGCTCTGGTACCATGGGGGGCGCTTGGCCCCCTCTCTTCGTCACTGAGGATGATTTCATTTTTCAGGGATTAGAGAGGGTGGTCCTTGTGGTGGACTGCAGGTATGGAGAGCTGTTGTCATCGTATTAGATAGATAAGAATGATTATATGTATTGTAGAAATGTCTCCTATCATGTTCCCTAATTTTTTATTATGTCCACATCCTGGTCCCCATCTTGGACATCATAACAAACGTGCACTTTTTTGTTTAATTTACACATTGGACCATAGGAAAAATGACACTACAGCTACAGAGGTGACCGTCTGATAGCCCAGCTCGACTATCCATCTCTACTGAAGACCCTTTCAGCTTTTTGAGAGTTGGGTGGAGGACATCATCTCTGAAAATAGGGTCCCACAGCTGCACCCCATCAGTGTGAGCAGGACTCTTAGGACTCTTAGAAGAGTTAATGCTCTGAGACCATGGGGGCGCTTAGCCCCCTCTCTTCGTCACTGAGGATGATTTCATTTTTCAGGGATTAGAGAGGGTGGTCCTTGTGGTGGTCTGCAGGTATGGAGAGCTGTTGTCATCGTATTAGATAGATAAGAATGATTATATGTATTGTAGAAATGTCTCCTATCATGTTCCCTAATTTTTTATTATGTCCACATCCTGGTCCCCATCTTGGACATCATAACAAACGTGCACTTTTTTGTTTAATTTACACATTGGACCATAGGAAAAATGACACTACAGCTACAGAGGTGACCGTCTGATAGCCCAGCTCGACTATCCATCTCTACTGAAGACCCTTTCAGCTTTTTGAGAGTTGGGTGGAGGACATCATCTCTGAAAATAGGGTCCCACAGCTTCACCCCATCAGTGTGAGCAGGACTCTTAGGACTCTTAGAAGAGTCAATGCTCTGAGACCATTGGGGGCACTTAGCCCCCTCTCTTCGTCACTGAGGATGATTTCATTTTTCAGGGATTAGAGAGGGTGGTCCTTGTGGTGGACTGCAGGTATGGAGAGCTGTTGTCATCGTATTAGATAGATAAGAATGATTATATGTATTGTAGAAATGTCTCCTATCATGTTCCCTAATTTCTTATTATGTCCACATCCTGGTCCCCATCTTGGACATCATAACAAACGTGCACTTTTTTGTTTAATTTACACATTGGACCATAGGAAAAATGACACTACAGCTACAGAGGTGACCGTCTGATAGCCCAGCTCGACTATCCATCTCTACTGAAGACCCTTTCAGCTTTTTGAGAGTCGGGTGGAGGACATCATCTCTGAAAATAGGGTCCCACAGCTTCACCCCATCAGTGTGAGCAGGACTCTTAGGACTCTTAGAAGAGTCAATGCTCTGGTACCATGGGGGGCGCTTGGCCCCCTCTCTTCGTCACTGAGGATGATTTCATTTTTCAGTGATTAGAGAGGGTGGTCCTTGTGGTGGACTGCAGGTATGGAGAGCTGTTGTCATCGTATTAGATAGATAAGAATGATTATATGTATTGTAGAAATGTCTCCTATCATGTTCCCTAATTTTTTATTATGTCCACATCCTGGTCCCCATCTTGGACATCATAACAAACGTGCACTTTTTTGTTTAATTTACACATTGGACCATAGGAAAAATGACACTACAGCTACAGAGGTGACCGTCTGATAGCCTAGCTCGACTATCCATCTCTACTGAAGACCCTTTCAGCTTTTTGAGAGTTGGGTGGAGGACATCATCTCTGAAAATAGGGTCCCACAGCTGCACCCCATCAGTGTGAGCAGGACTCTTAGGACTCTTAGAAGAGTCAATGCTCTGAGACCATTGGGGGCACTTAGCCCCCTCTCTTCGTCACTGAGGATGATTTCATTTTTCAGGGATTAGAGAGGGTGGTCCTTGTGGTGGACTGCAGGTATGGAGAGCTGTTGTCATCGTATTAGATAGATAAGAATGATTATATGTATTGTAGAAATGTCTCCTATCATGTTCCCTAATTTCTTATTATGTCCACATCCTGGTCCCCATCTTGGACATCATAACAAACGTGCACTTTTTTGTTTAATTTACACATTGGACCATAGGAAAAATGACACTACAGCTACATAGGTGACCGTCTGATAGCCCAGCTCGACTATCCATCTCTACTGAAGACCCTTTCAGCTTTTTGAGAGTCGGGTGGAGGACATCATCTCTGAAAATAGGGTCCCACAGCTTCACCCCATCAGTGTGAGCAGGACTCTTAGGACTCTTAGAAGAGTCAATGCTCTGGTACCATGGGGGGCGCTTGGCCCCCTCTCTTCGTCACTGAGGATGATTTCATTTTTCAGGGATTAGAGAGGGTGGTCCTTGTGGTGGACTGCAGGTATGGAGAGCTGTTGTCATCGTATTAGATAGATAAGAATGATTATATGTATTGTAGAAATGTCTCCTATCATGTTCCCTAATTTTTTATTATGTCCACATCCTGGTCCCCATCTTGGACATCATAACAAACGTGCACTTTTTTGTTTAATTTACACATTGGACCATAGGAAAAATGACACTACAGCTACAGAGGTGACCGTCTGATAGCCCAGCTCGACTATCCATCTCTACTGAAGACCCTTTCAGCTTTTTGAGAGTTGGGTGGAGGACATCATCTCTGAAAATAGGGTCCCACAGCTGCACCCCATCAGTGTGAGCAGGACTCTTAGGACTCTTAGAAGAGTTAATGCTCTGAGACCATGGGGGCGCTTAGCCCCCTCTCTTCGTCACTGAGGATGATTTCATTTTTCAGGGATTAGAGAGGGTGGTCCTTGTGGTGGACTGCAGGTATGGAGAGCTGTTGTCATCGTATTAGATAGATAAGAATGATTATATGTATTGTAGAAATGTCTCCTATCATGTTCCCTAATTTTTTATTATGTCCACATCCTGGTCCCCATCTTGGACATCATAACAAACGTGCACTTTTTTGTTTAATTTACACATTGGACCATAGGAAAAATGACACTACAGCTACAGAGGTGACCGTCTGATAGCCCAGCTCGACTATCCATCTCTACTGAAGACCCTTTCAGCTTTTTGAGAGTTGGGTGGAGGACATCATCTCTGAAAATAGGGTCCCACAGCTGCACCCCATCAGTGTGAGCAGGACTCTTAGGACTCTTAGAAGAGTCAATGCTCTGAGACCATTGGGGGCACTTAGCCCCCTCTCTTCGTCACTGAGGATGATTTCATTTTTCAGGGATTAGAGAGGGTGGTCCTTGTGGTGGACTGCAGGTATGGAGAGCTGTTATCGTATTAGATAGATAAGAATGATTATATGTATTGTAGAAATGTCTCCTATCATGTTCCCTAATTTTTTATTATGTCCACATCCTGGTCCCCATCTTGGACATCATAACAAACGTGCACTTTTTTGTTTAATTTACACATTGGACCATAGGAAAAATGACACTACAGCTACAGAGGTGACCGTCTGATAGCCCAGCTCGACAATCCATCTCTACTGAAGACCCTTTCAGCTTTTTGAGAGTTGGGTGGAGGACATCATCTCTGAAAATAGGGTCCCACAGCTGCACCCCATCAGTGTGAGCAGGACTTTTAGGACTCTTAGAAGAGTCAATGCTCTGAGACCATGGGGGGCGTTTAGCCACCTCTCTTCGTCACTAAGGATGATTTCATTTTTCAGGGATTAGAGAGGGTGGTCCTTGTGGTGGACTGCAGGTATGGAGAGCTGTTGTCATCGTATTAAATAGATAAGAATGATTATATGTATTGTAGAAATGTCTCCTATCATGTTCCCTAATTTTTTATTATGTCCACATCCTGGTCCCCATCTTGGACATCATAACAAACGTGCACTTTTTTGTTTAATTTACACATTGGACCATAGGAAAAATGACACTACAGGTACAGAGGTGACCGTCTGATAGCCCAGCTCGACTATCCATCTCTACTGAAGACCCTTTCAGCTTTTTGAGAGTTTGGTGGAGAACATCATCTCTGAAAATAGGGTCCCACAGCTGCACCCCATCAGTGTGAGCAGGACTCTTAGGACTCTTAGAAGAGTCAATGCTCTGAGACCATGGGGGGCGCTTAGCCCCCTCTCTTCGTCACTGAGGATGATTTCACTTTTCAGGGAATAGAGAGGGTGGTCCTTGTGGTGGACTGCAGGTATGGAGAGCTGTTGTCATCGTATTAGATAGATAAGAATGATTATATGTATTGTAGAAATGTCTCCTATCATGTTCCCTATTTTTTTATTATGTCCACATCCTGGTCCCCATCTTGGAAATCATAACAAACGTGCACTTTTTTGTTTAATTTACACATTGGACCATAGGAAAAATGACACTACAGCTACAGAGGTGACCGTCTGATAGCCCAGCTCGACTATCCATCTCTACTGAAGACCCTTTCAGCTTTTTGAGAGTTGGGTGGAGGACATCATCTCTGAAAATAGGGTCCCACAGCTGCACCCCATCAGTGTGAGCAGGACTCTTAGGACTCTTAGAAGAGTCAATGTTTTGAGACCATGGGGTGCGCTTAGCCCCCTCTCTTCGTCACTGAGGATGATTTCATTTTTCAGGGATTAGAGAGGGTGGTCCTTGTGGTGGACTGCAGGTATGGAGAGCTGTTGTCATCATTTTAAATAGATAAGAATGATTATATGTATTGTAGAAATGTCTCCTATCATGTTCCCTAATTTTTTATTATGTCCACATCCTGGTCCCCATCTTGGACATCATAACAAACGTGCACTTTTTTGCTTAATTTACACATTGGACCATAGGAAAAATGACACTACAGGTACAGAGGTGACCGTCTGATAGCCCAGCTCGACTATCCATCTCTACTGAAGACCCTTTCAGCTTTTTGAGAGTTTGGTGGAGAACATCATCTCTGAAAATAGGGTCCCACAGCTGCACCCCATCAGTGTGAGCAGGACTCTTAGGACTCTTAGAAGAGTCAATGCTCTGAGACCATGGGGGGCGCTTAGCCCCCTCTCTTCGTCACTGAGGATGATTTCACTTTTCAGGGAATAGAGAGGGTGGTCCTTGTGGTGGACTGCAGGTATGGAGAGCTGTTGTCATCGTATTAGATAGATAAGAATGATTATATGTATTGTAGAAATGTCTCCTATCATGTTCCATATTTTTTTATTATGTCCACATCCTGGTCCCCATCTTGGAAATCATAACAAACGTGCACTTTTTTGTTTAATTTACACATTGGACCATAGGAAAAATGACACTACAGCTACAGAGGTGACCGTCTGATAGCCCAGCTCGACTATCCATCTCTACTGAAGACCCTTTCAGCTTTTTGAGAGTTGGGTGGAGGACATCATCTCTGAAAATAGGGTCCCACAGCTGCACCCCATCAGTGTGAGCAGGACTCTTAGGACTCTTAGAAGAGTCAATGTTTTGAGACCATGGGGTGCGCTTAGCCCCCTCTCTTCGTCACTGAGGATGATTTCATTTTTCAGGGATTAGAGAGGGTGGTCCTTGTGGTGGACTGCAGGTATGGAGAGCTGTTGTCATCGTATTAGATAGATAAGAATAATTATATGTATTGTAGAAATGTCTCCTATCATGTTCCCTATTTTTTTATTATGTCCACATCCTGGTCCCCATCTTGGAAATCATAACAAACGTGCACTTTTTTGTTTAATTTACACATTGGACCATAGGAAAAATGACACTACAGCTACAGAGGTGACCGTCTGATAGCCCAGCTCGACTATCCATCTCTACTGAAGACCCTTTCAGCTTTTTGAGAGTTGGGTGGAGGACATCATCTCTGAAAATAGGGTCCCACAGCTGCACCCCATCAGTGTGAGCAGGACTCTTAGGACTCTTAGAAGAGTCAATGCTCTGAGACCATGGGGGGCGCTTAGCCCCCTCTCTTCGTCACTGAGGATGATTTCATTTTTCAGGGATTAGAGAGAGTGGTCCTTGTGGTGGACTGCAGGAATGGAGAGCTGTTGTGATCGTATTAGATAGATAAGAATGATTATATGTATTGTAGAAATGTCTCCTATCATGTTCCCTAATTTTTTATTATGTCCACATCCTGGTCCCCATCTTGGACATCATAACAAACGTGCACTTTTTTGTTTAATTTACACATTGGACCATAGGAAAAATGACACTACAGCTACAGAGGTGACCGTCTGATAGCCCAGCTCGACTATCCATCTCTACTGAAGACCCTTTCAGCTTTTTGAGAGTTGGGTGGAGGACATCATCTCTTAAAATAGGGTCCCACAGCTGCACCCCATCAGTGTAAGCAGGACTCTTAGGACTCTTAGAAGAGTCAATGCTCTAAAACCATGGGGGGCGCCAAACAAAACTTTTAGTGGATTTCTACTTATTTTATTAAATATTATCCCCACCAAACAGGACAAGCTTGCATCTGTTATAGTTTTGGAAAAAAATGTGATCATTTCATTTATGCGCGAAATGCCTTAAAAATGGCTTTAAAAAGGGTTTGGAGCACGGAGACGATTATCTCGGGATTGCAAGATAACCAAACAAAACTTTTAGTGGATTTCTACTTATTTTTTTTAAATATCATCTCCACCAAACAGGACAAGCTTGCATCTGTTATAGTTTTGGAGAAAAATGTGATCATTTCATTTATGCGCGAAATGCCTTAAAATGGCTTTAAAATGGTTTTGAAGCATGGAGACGATTATCTCGGGATTGCAAGATAACCAAACACAACTTTTAGTGGATTTCTAATTATTTTATTAAATATCATCCCCTCCAAACAGGACAAGCTTGCATCTGTTATAGTTTTGGAGAAAAATGTGATCATTTCATTTATGCGCGAAATGCCTTAAAAATGGCTTTAAAATGGATTTGGAGCATGGAAACGATTATCTTGGGATTGCAAGATAACCAAATAAAACTTTTAATGGATTTCTACTTATTTTATTAAATATCATCTCCACCAAACAGGACAAGCTTGCATGTGTTATAGTTTTGGAGAAAAATGTGATCATTTCATTTATGCGCGAAATGCCTTTGAAATGGCTTTAAAATGGATTTGGAGCATGGAGACGATTATCTCAGGATTGCAATATAAACAAACGAAACTTTTAGTAGGTTTCTACTTATTTTATTAAATATTATCTCCACCAAACAGGACAAGCTTGCATCTGTTAAAGTTTTGGAGAAAAATGTGATCATTTCATTTATGCGCGAAATGCCTTAAAAATGGCTTTAAAATGGTTTTGAAGCATGGAGACGATTATCTCGGGATTGCAAGATAACCAAACAAAACTTTTAGTGGATTTCTAATTATTTTATTAAATATCATCCCCTCCAAACAGGACAAGCTTGCATCTGTTATAGTTTTGGAGAAAAATGTGATCATTTCATTTATGCGCACAATGCCTTTGAAATGGCTTTAAAATAGATTTGGAGCATGGAGACGATTATCTCGGGATTGCAAGATAACCAAACAAAACTTTTAGTGGATTTCTACTTATTTTACCAAATATCATCTCCACCAAACAGGACAAGTTTGCATGTGTTATAGTTTTGGAGAAAAATGTGATCATTTCATTTATGCGCAAAATGCCTTTGAAATGGCTTTAAAATGGATTTGGAGCAAGGAGACGATTATCTCAGGATGGCAATATAAACAAATGAAACTTTTAGTAGATTTCTACTTATTTTATTAAATATTATCTCCACCAAACAGGACAAGCTTGCATCTGTTATAGTTTTGGAGAAAAATGTGATCATTTCATTTATGCGCGAAATGCCTTAAAAATGGCTTTAAAATGGATTTGGAGCATGGAGACGATTATCTTGGGATTGCAAGATAACCAAACAAAACTTTTAGTGGATTTCTACTTATTTTATTAAATATTATCCCCACCAAACAGGACAAGCTTGCATCTGTTATAGTTTTGGAGAAAAATGTGATCATTTCATTTATGCGCGAAATGCCTTAAAAATGGCTTTAAAAAGGGTTTGGAGCATGGAGACGATTATCTCGGGATTGCAAGATAACCAAACAAAATTTTTAGTGGATTTCTACTTATTTTATGAAATATCATCTCCACCAAACAGGACAAGCTTGCATCTGTTATAGTTTTGGAGAAAAATGTGATCATTTCATTTATGCGCGAAATGCCTTAAAGATGGCTTTAAAATGGATTTGGAGCATGGAGACGACTATCTCGGGATTGCAAGATAACCAAACAAATCTGTTAGTGGATTTCTACTTATTTTATTAAATATCATCTCCACCAAACAGGAGAAGCTTGCATCTGTTATAGTTTTGGAGAAAAATGTGATCATTTCATTTATGCGCGAAATGCCTTTGAAATGGCTTTAAAATGGATTTGGAGCATGGAGACGATTATCTCAGGATTGCAATATAAACAAACGAAACTTTTAGTAGGTTTCTACTTATTTTATTAAATATTATCTCCACCAAACAGGACAAGCTTGCATCTGTTATAGTTTTGGAGAAAAATGTGATCATTTCATGTATGCGCGAAATGCCTTAAAAATGGCTTTAAAATAGTTTTGAAGCATGGAGACGATTATCTCGGGATTGCAAGATAACCAAACAAAACTTTTAGTGGATTTCTACATATTTTATTAAATATCATCTCTACCAAACAGGACAAGCTTGCATCTGTTTTTGTTTTGAAGAAAAATGTGATCATTTCATTTATGCGTGAAATGCCTTCAAAATGGCTTTTAAATGGATTTGAAGCATGGAGACGATTATCTCGGGATTGCAATATAACCAAACAAAACTTTTAGTGGATTTCTACTTATTTTATTAAATATTATCCCCTCCAAACAGGACGAGCTTCCATCTGTTATAGTTTTGGAGAAAAATGTGATCATTTCATTTATGCGCGAAATGCCTTAAAAATGGCTTTAAAATGGATTTGGAGCATGGAGACGATTATCTCGGGATTGCAAGATAACCAAACAAAACTTTTAGTGGATTTCTACTTATTTTATTAAATATTATCCCCACCAAACAGGACAAGCTTGCATCTGTTATAGTTTTGGAGAAAAATGTGATCATTTCATTTATGCGCACAATGCCTTTGAAATGGCTTTAAAATAGATTTGGAGCATGGAGACGATTATCTCGGGATTGCAAGATAACCAAACAAAACTTTTAGTGGATTTCTACTTATTTTACCAAATATCATCTCCACCAAACAGGACAAGCTTGCATGTGTTATAGTTTTGGAGAAAAATGTGATCATTTCATTTATGCGCAAAATGCCTTTGAAATGGCTTTAAAATGGATTTGGAGCATGGAGACGATTATCTCAGGATGGCAATATAAACAAACAAAACTTTTAGTAGATTTCTACTTATTTTATTAAATATTATCTCCACCAAACAGGACAAGCTTGCATCTGTTATAGTTTTGGAGAAAAATGTGATCATTTCATTTATGCGCGAAATGCCTTAAAAATGGCTTTAAAATGGATTTGGAGCATGGAGACGATTATCTTGGGATTGCAAGATAACCAAACAAAACTTTTAGTGGATTTCTACTTATTTTATTAAATATCATCTCCACCAAACAGGACAAGCTTGCATGTGTTATAGTTTTGGAGAAAAATGTGATCATTTCATTTATGCGTGAAATGCCTTTGAAATGGCTTTAAAATGGATTTGGAGCATGGAGACGATTATCTCAGGATTGCAATATAAACAAACAAAACTTTTAGTAGGTTTCTACTTATTTTATTAAATATTATCTCCACCAAACAGGACAAGCTTGCATCTGTTATAGTTTTGGAGAAAAATGTGATCATTTCATTTATGCGCGAAATGCCCTTAGGACTCTTAGAAGAGTTAATGCTCTGAGACCATGGGGGCGCTTAGCCCCCTCTCTTCGTCACTGAGGATGATTTCATTTTTCAGGGATTAGAGAGGGTGGTCCTTGTGGTGGACTGCAGGTATGGAGAGCTGTTGTCATCGTATTAGATAGATAAGAATGATTATATGTATTGTAGAAATGTCTCATATCATGTTCCCTAATTTTTTATTATGTCCACATCCTGGTCCCCATCTTGGACATCATAACAAACGTGCACTTTTTTGTTTAATTTACACATTGAACCATAGGAAAAATGACACTACAGCTACAGAGGTGACCGTCTGATAGCCCAGCTCGACTATCCATCTCTACTGAAGACATTTCTACAATACATATATGGTCCCCACATAGCTTTCTCATGAGCCAGATCAGACACCCCCATACTTTGCACTGACGAGGGGCAAGCACCCCGAAACACCGTGTCTGCAAATTGGGATTCTGATCTGGCTTATATATCCTGAGTCATATTGCAAAGGATTGTCAAAAATCCACTTGTGACTTTTAGGATCGCTACTTCCAATAGGTGGCGCTGTGCTAGAGTTTGTCTCCTTTACTGGAGAGACAATTTGAATACAATACATATAATCATTCTTATCTATCTAATACGATCACAACAGCTCTCCATACCTGCAGTCCACCACAAGGACCACTCTCTCTAATCCCTGAAAAATGAAATCATCCTCAGTGACGAAGAGAGGGGGCTAAGCGCCCCCCATGGTCTCAGAGCATTGACTCTTCTAAGAGTCCTAAGATTCCTGCTCACTCTGATGGGGTGCAGCTGTGGGACCCTATTTTCAGAGATGATGTCCTCCACCCAACTCTCAAAAAGCTGAAAGGGTCTTCAGTAGAGATGGATAGTCGAGCTGGGCTATCAGACGGTCACCTCTGTAGCTGTAGTGTCATTTTTCCTATGGTCCAATTTGTAAATTAAACAAAAAAGTGCACGTTTGTTATGATTTCCAAGATGGGGACCAGGATGTGGACATAATAAAAAAATAGGGAACATGATAGGAGACATTTCTACAATACATATAATCATTCTTATCTATCTAATACGATGACAACAGCTCTCCATACCTGCAGTCCACCACAAGGACCACCCTCTCTATTCCCTAAAAAGTGAAATCATCCTCAGTGACGAGGAGAGGGGGCTAAGCGCCCCCCATGGTCTCAGAGCATTGACTCTTCTAAGAGTCCTAAGAGTCCTGCTCACACTGATGGGGTGCAGCTGTGGGACCCTATTTTCAGAGATGATGTTCTCCACCCAACTCTCAAAAAGCTGAAAGGGTCTTCAGTAGAGATGGATAGTCGAGCTGGGCTATCAGACGGTCACCTCTGTAGCTGTAGTGTCATTTTTCCTATGGTCCAATGTGTAAATTAAACAAAAAAGTGCACGTTTGTTATGATGTCCAAGATGGGGACCAGGATGTGGACATAATAAAAAATTAGGGAACATGATAGGAGACATTTCTACAATACATATAATCATTCTTATCTATTTAATACGATGACAACAGCTCTCCATACCTGCAGTCCACTACAAGGACCACCCTCTCTAATCCCTGAAAAATGAAATCATCCTCAGTGACGAAGAGAGGGGGCTAAGCGCCCCCCATGGTCTCAGAGCATTGACTCTTCTAAGAGTCCTAAGAGTCCTGCTCACACTGATGGGGTGCAGCTGTGGGACCCTATTTTCAGAGATGATGTCCTCCACCCAACTCTCAAAAAGCTGAAAGGGTCTTCAGTAGAGATGTATAGTCGAGCTGGGCTATCAGACGGTCACCTCTGTAGCTGTAGTGTCATTTTTCCTATGGTCCAATGTGTAAATTAAACAAAAAAGTGCACGTTTGTTATGATGTCCAAGATGGGGACCAGGATGTGGACATAATAAAAAATTAGGGAACATGAGAGGAGACATTTCTACAATACATATAATCATTCTTATCTATCTAATACGATGATAACAGCTCTCCATATCTGCAGTCCACCACAAGGACCACCCTCTCTAATCCCTGAAAAATTAAATCATCCTCAATGATGAAGAGAGGGGGCTAAGTGCCCCCAATGGTCTCAGAGCATTGACTCTTCTAAGAGTCCTAAGAGTCCTGCTCACACTGATGGGGTGCAGCTGTGGGACCCTATTTTCAGAGATGATGTCCTCCACCCAACTCTCAAAAAGCTGAAAGGGTCTAAGAGTCCTAAGAGTCCTGCTCACACTGATGGGGTGCAGCTGTGGGACCCTATTTTCAGAGATGATGTCCTCCACCCAACTCTCAAAAAGCTGAAGGGTCTTCAGTAGAGATGGATAGTCGAGCTGGGCTATCAGATGGTCACCTCTGTAGCTGTAGTTTCATTTTCCCTATGGTCCAATGTGTAAATTAAACAAAAAAGTGCACGTTTGTTATGATGTCCAAGATGGGGACCAGGATGTGGACATAATAAAAAATTAGGGAACATGATAGGAGACATTTCTACAATACATATAATCATTCTTATCTATCTAATACGATGACAACAGCTCTCCATACCTGCAGTCCACCACAAGGACCACCCTCTCTAATCCCTGAAAAATGAAATCATCCTCAGTGATGAAGAGAGGGGGCTAAGTGCCCCCAATGGTCTCAGAGCATTGACTCTTCTAAGAGTCCTAAGAGTCCTGCTCACACTGATGGGGTGCAGCTGTGGGACCCTATTTTCAGAGATGATGTCCTCCACCCAACTCTCAAAAAGCTGAAAGGGTCTTCAGTAGAGATGGATAGTCGAGCTGGGCTATCAGACGGTCACCTCTGTAGCTGTAGTGTCATTTTTCCTATGGTCCAATGTGTAAATTAAACAAAAAAGTGCACGTTTGTTATGATGTCCAAGATGGGGACCAGGATGTGGACATAATAAAAAATTAGGGAACATGATAGGAGACATTTCTACAATACATATAATCATTCTTATCTATCTAATACGATGACAACAGCTCTCCATACCTGCAGTCCACCACAAGGACCACCCTCTCTAATCCCTGAAAAATGAAATCATCCTCAGGGACGAAGAGAGGGGGCTAAGCGCCCCCCATGGTTTTAGAGCATTGACTCTTCTAAGAGTCCTAAGAGTCCTGCTCACACTGATGGGGTGCAGCTGTGGGACCCTATTTTCAGAGATGATGTCCTCCACCCAACTCTCAAAAAGCTGAAAGGGTCTTCAGTAGAGATGGATAGTCGAGCTGGGCTATCAGACGGTCACCTCTGTAGCTGTAGTGTCATTTTTCCTATGGTCCAATGTGTAAATTAAACAAAAAAGTGCACGTTTGTTATGATGTCCAAGATGGGGACCAGGATGTGGACATAATAAAAAATTAGGGAACATGATAGGAGACATTTCTACAATACATATAATCATTCTTATCTATCTAATACGATGACAACAGCTCTCCATACCTGCAGTCCACCACAAGGACCACCCTCTCTAATCCCTGAAAAATGAAATCATCCTCAGGGACGAAGAGAGGGGGCTAAGCGCCCCCCATGGTTTTAGAGCATTGACTCTTCTAAGAGTCCTAAGAGTCCTGCTTACACTGATGGGGTGCAGCTGTGGGACCCTATTTTAAGAGATGATGTCCTCCACCCAACTCTCAAAAAGCTGAAAGGGTCTTCAGTAGAGATGGATAGTCGAGCTGGGCTACCAGACGGTCACCTCTGTAGCTGTAGTGTCATTTTTCCTATGGTCCAATGTGTAAATTAAACAAAAAAGTGCACGTTTGTTATGATTTCCAAGATGGGGACCAGGATGTGGACATAATAAAAAAATAGGGAACATGATAGGAGACATTTCTACAATACATATAATCATTCTTATCTATCTAATACGATGACAACAGCTCTCCATAACTGCAGTCCACCACAAGGACCACCCTCACTATTCCCTGAAAAGTGAAATCATCCTCAGTGACGAAGAGAGGGGGCTAAGCGCCCCCCATGGTCTCAAAACATTGACTCTTCTAAGAGTCCTAAGAGTCCTGCTCACACTGATGGGGTGCAGCTGTGGGACCCTATTTTCAGAGATGATGTTCTCCACCCAACTCTCAAAAAGCTGAAAGGGTCTTCAGTAGAGATGGATAGTCGAGCTGGGCTATCAGACGGTCACCTCTGTAGCTGTAGTGTCATTTTTCCTATGGTCCAATGTGTAAATTAAACAAAAAAGTGCACGTTTGTTATGATGTCCAAGATGGGGACCAGGATGTGGACATAATAAAAAATTAGGGAACATGATAGGAGACATTTCTACAATACATATAATCATTCTTATCTATTTAATACGATGACAGCAGCTCTCCATACCTGCAGTCCACCACAAGGACCACCCTCTCTAATCCCTGAAAAATGAAATCATCCTCAGTGACGAAGAGAGGGGGCTAAGCGCCCCCCATGGTCTCAGAGCATTGACTCTTCTAAGAGTCCTAAGAGTCCTGCTCACACTGATGGGGTGCAGCTGTGGGACCCTATTTTCAGAGATGATGTCCTCCACCCAACTCTCAAAAAGCTGAAAGGGTCTTCAGTAGAGATGGATTGTCGAGCTGGGCTATCAGACGGTCACCTCTGTAGCTGTAGTGTCATTTTTCCTATGGTCCAATGTGTAAATTAAACAAAAAAGTGCACGTTTGTTATGATGTCCAAGATGGGGACCAGGATGTGGACATAATAAAAAATTAGGGAACATGATAGGAGACATTTCTACAATACATATAATCATTCTTATCTATCTAATACGATGATAACAGCTCTCCATACCTGCAGTCCACCACAAGGACCACCCTCTCTAATCCCTGAAAAATGAAATCATCCTCAGTGACGAAGAGAGGGGGCTAAGTGCCCCCAATGGTCTCAGAGCATTGACTCTTCTAAGAGTCCTAAGAGTCTTGCTCACACTGATGGGGTGCAGCTGTGGGACCCTATTTTCAGAGATGATGTCCTCCACCCAACTCTCAAAAAGCTGAAAGGGTCTTCAGTAGAGATGGATAGTCGTGCTGGGCTATCAGACGGTCACCTCTGTAGCTGTAGTGTCATTTTTCCTATGGTCCAATGTGTAAATTAAACAAAAAAGTGCACGTTTGTTATGATGTCCAAGATGGGAACCAGGATGTGGACATAATAAAAAATTAGGGAACATGATAGGAGACATTTCTACAATACATATAATCATTCTTATCTATCTAATACGATGACAACAGCTCTCCATACCTGCAGTCCACCACAAGGACCACCCTCTCTAATCCCTGAAAAATTAAATCATCCTCAGTGACGAAGAGAGGGGGCTAAGCGCCCCCATGGTCTCAGAGCATTAACTCTTCTAAGAGTCCTAAGAGTCCTGCTCACACTGATGGGGTGCAGCTGTGGGACCCTATTTTCAGAGATGATGTCCTCCACCCAACTCTCAAAAAGCTGAAAGGGTCTTCAGTAGAGATGGATAGTCGAGCTGGGCTATCAGACGGTCACCTCTGTAGCTGTAGTGTCATTTTTCCTATGGTCCAATGTGTAAATTAAACAAAAAAGTGCACGTTTGTTATGATGTCCAAGATGGGGACCAGGATGTGGACATAATAAAAAATTAGGGAACATGATAGGAGACATTTCTACAATACATATAATCATTCTTATCTATCTAATACGATGACAACAGCTCTCCATACCTGCAGTCCACCACAAGGACCACCCTCTCTAATCCCTGAAAAATGAAATCATCCTCAGTGACGAAGAGAGGGGGCCAAGCGCCCCCCATGGTACCAGAGCATTGACTCTTCTAAGAGTCCTAAGAGTCCTGCTCACACTGATGTGGTGAAGCTGTGGGACCCTATTTTCAGAGATGATGTCCTCCACCCAACTCTCAAAAAGCTGAAAGGGTCTTCAGTAGAGATGGATAGTCGAGCTGGGCTATCAGACGGTCACCTCTGTAGCTGTAGTGTCATTTTTCCTATTGTCCAATTTGTAAATTAAACAAAAAAGTGCACGTTTGTTATGATTTCCAAGATGGGGACCAGGATGTGGACATAATAAAAAAATAGGGAACATGATAGGAGACATTTCTACAATACATATAATCATTCTTATCTATCTAATACGATGACAACAGCTCTCCATACCTGCAGTCCACCACAAGGACCACCCTCTCTATTCCCTGAAAAGTGAAATCATCCTCAGTGACGAGGAGAGGGGGCTAAGCGCCCCCCATGGTCTCAGAGCATTGACTCTTCTAAGAGTCCTAAGAGTCCTGCTCACACTGATGGGGTGCAGCTGTGGGACCCTATTTTCAGAGATGATGTTCTCCACCCAACTCTCAAAAAGCTGAAAGGGTCTTCAGTAGAGATGGATAGTCGAGCTGGGCTATCAGACGGTCACCTCTGTAGCTGTAGTGTCATTTTTCCTATGGTCCAATGTGTAAATTAAACAAAAAAGTGCACGTTTGTTATGATGTCCAAGATGGGGACCAGGATGTGGACATAATAAAAAATTAGGGAACATGATAGGAGACATTTCTACAATACATATAATCATTCTTATCTATTTAATAGGATGACAACAGCTCTCCATACCTGCAGTCCACCACAAGGACCACCCTCTCTAATCCCTGAAAAATGAAATCATCCTCAGTGACGAAGAGAGGGGGCTAAGCGCCCCCCATGGTCTCAGAGCATTGACTCTTCTAAGAGTCCTAAGAGTCCTGCTCACACTGATGGGGTGCAGCTGTGGGACCCTATTTTCAGAGATGATGTCCTCCACCCAACTCTCAAAAAGCTGAAAGGGTCTTCAGTAGAGATGGATAGTCGAGCTGGGCTATCAGACGGTCACCTCTGTAGCTGTAGTGTCATTTTTCCTATGGTCCAATGTGTAAATTAAACAAAAAAGTGCACGTTTGTTATGATGTCCAAGATGGGGACCAGGATGTGGACATACATTCTTATCTATCTAATACGATGATAACAGCTCTCCATATCTGCAGTCCACCACAAGGACCACCCTCTCTAATCCCTGAAAAATGAAATCATCCTCAGTGATGAAGAGAGGGGGCTAAGTGCCCCCAATGGTCTCAGAGCATTGACTCTTCTAAGAGTCCTAAGAGTCCTGCTCACACTGATGGGGTGCAGCTGTGGGACCCTATTTTCAGAGATGATGTCCTCCACCCAACTCTCAAAAAGCTGAAATGGTCTTCAGTAGAGATGGATAGTCGAGCTGGGCTATCAGACGGTCACCTCTGTAGCTGTAGTGTCATTTTTCCTATGGTCCAATGTGTAAATTAAACAAAAAAGTGCACGTTTGTTATGATGTCCAAGATGGGGACCAGGATGTGGACATAATAAAAAATTAGGGAACATGATAGGAGACATTTCTACAATACATATAATCATTCTTATCTATCTAATACGATGACAACAGCTCTCCATACCTGCAGTCCACCACAAGGACCACCCTCTCTAATCCCTGAAAAATGAAATCATCCTCAGTGATGAAGAGAGGGGGCTAAGCGCCCCCCATGGTTTTAGAGCATTGACTCTTCTAAGAGTCCTAAGAGTCCTGCTTACACTGATGGGGTGCAGCTGTGGGACCCTATTTTAAGAGATGATGTCCTCCACCCAACTCTCAAAAAGCTGAAAGGGTCTTCAGTAGAGATGGATAGTCGAGCTGGGCTATCAGACGGTCACCTCTGTAGCTGTAGTGTCATTTTTCCTATGGTCCAATGTGTAAATTAAACAAAAAAGTGCACGTTTGTTATGATGTCCAAGATGGGGACCAGGATGTGGACATAATAAAAAATTAGGGAACATGATAGGAGACATATCTACAATACATATAATCATTCTTATCTATTTAATACGATGACAACAGCTCTCCATACCGGCAGTCCACCACAAGGACCACCCTCTCTAATCCCTGAAAAATGAAATCATCCTCAGTGACGAAGAGAGGGGGCTAAGCGCCCCCCATGGTCTCAGAGCATTGACTCTTCTAAGAGTCCTAAGAGTCCTGCTCACACTGATGGGGTGCAGCTGTGGGACCCTATTTTCAGAGATGATGTCCTCCACCCAACTCTCAAAAAGCTGAAAGGGTCTTCAGTAGAGATGGATTGTCGAGCTGGGCTATCAGACGGTCACCTCTGTAGCTGTAGTGTCATTTTTCCTATGGTCCAATGTGTAAATTAAACAAAAAAGTGCACGTTTGTTATGATGTCCAAGATGGGGACCAGGATGTGGACATAATAAAAAATTAGGGAACATGATAGGAGACATTTCTACAATACATATAATCATTCTTATCTACCTAATACGATGATAACAGCTCTCCATACCTGCAGTCCACCACAAGGACCACCCTCTCTAATCCCTGAAAAATGAAATCATCCTCAGTGACGAAGAGAGGGGGCTAAGTGCCCCCAATGGTCTCAGAGCATTGACTCTTCTAAGAGTCCTAAGAGTCCTGCTCACACTGATGGGGTGCAGCTGTGGGACCCTATTTTCAGAGATGATGTCCTCTACCCAACTCTCAAAAAGCTGAAAGGGTCTTCAGTAGAGATGGATAGTCGAGCTGGGCTATCAGACGGTCACCTCTGTAGTAGCTGTAGTGTCATTTTTCCTATGGTCCAATGTGTAAATTAAACAAAAAAGTGCACGTTTGTTATGATGTCCAAGATGGGGACCAGGATGTGGACATAATAAAAAATTAGGGAACATGATAGGAGACATTTCTACAATACATATAATCATTCTTATCTATCTAATACGATGACAACAGCTCTCCATACCTGCAGTCCACCACAAGGACCACCCTCTCTAATCCCTGAAAAATGAAATCATCCTCAGTGACGAAGAGAGGGGGCTAAGCGCCCCCCATGGTCTCAGAGCATTGACTCTTCTAAGAGTCCTAAGAGTCCTGCTCACACTGATGGGGTGCAGCTGTGGGACCCTATTTTCAGAGATGATGTTCTCCACCCAACTCTCAAAAAGCTGAAAGGGTCTTCAGTAGAGATGGATAGTCGAGCTGGGCTATCAGACGGTCACCTCTGTAGCTGTAGTGTCATTTTTCCTATGGTCCAATGTGTAAATTAAACAAAAAAGTGCACGTTTGTTATGATGTCCAAGATGGGGACCAGGATGTGGACATAATAAAAAATTAGGGAACATGATAGGAGACATTTCTACAATACATATAATCATTCTTATCTATTTAATAGGATGACAACAGCTCTCCATACCTGCAGTCCACCACAAGGACCACCCTCTCTAATCCCTGAAAAATGAAATCATCCTCAGTGACGAAGAGAGGGGGCTAGGCGCCCCCCATGGTCTCAGAGCATTGACTCTTCTAAGAGTCCTAAGAGTCCTGCTCACACTGATGGGGTGCAGCTGTGGGACCCTATTTTCAGAGATGATGTCCTCCACCCAACTCTCAAAAAGCTGAAAGGGTCTTCAGTAGAGATGGATAGTCGAGCTGGGCTATCAGACGGTCACCTCTGTAGCTGTAGTGTCATTTTTCCTATGGTCCAATGTGTAAATTAAACAAAAAAGTGCACGTTTGTTATGATGTCCAAGATGGGGACCAGGATGTGGACATACATTCTTATCTATCTAATACGATGATAACAGCTCTCCATATCTGCAGTCCACCACAAGGACCACCCTCTCTAATCCCTGAAAAATGAAATCATCCTCAGTGATGAAGAGAGGGGGCTAAGTGCCCCCAATGGTCTCAGAGCATTGACTCTTCTAAGAGTCCTAAGAGTCCTGCTCACACTGATGGGGTGCAGCTGTGGGACCCTATTTTCAGAGATGATGTCCTCCACCCAACTCTCAAAAAGCTGAAATGGTCTTCAGTAGAGATGGATAGTCGAGCTGGGCTATCAGACGGTCACCTCTGTAGCTGTAGTGTCATTTTTCCTATGGTCCAATGTGTAAATTAAACAAAAAAGTGCACGTTTGTTATGATGTCCAAGATGGGGACCAGGATGTGGACATAATAAAAAATTAGGGAACATGATAGGAGACATTTCTACAATACATATAATCATTCTTATCTATCTAATACGATGACAACAGCTCTCCATACCTGCAGTCCACCACAAGGACCACCCTCTCTAATCCCTGAAAAATGAAATCATCCTCAGTGATGAAGAGAGGGGGCTAAGCGCCCCCCATGGTTTTAGAGCATTGACTCTTCTAAGAGTCCTAAGAGTCCTGCTTACACTGATGGGGTGCAGCTGTGGGACCCTATTTTAAGAGATGATGTCCTCCACCCAACTCTCAAAAAGCTGAAAGGGTCTTCAGTAGAGATGGATAGTCGAGCTGGGCTATCAGACGGTCACCTCTGTAGCTGTAGTGTCATTTTTCCTATGGTCCAATGTGTAAATTAAACAAAAAAGTGCACGTTTGTTATGATGTCCAAGATGGGGACCAGGATGTGGACATAATAAAAAATTAGGGAACATGATAGGAGACATATCTACAATACATATAATCATTCTTATCTATTTAATACGATGACAACAGCTCTCCATACCGGCAGTCCACCACAAGGACCACCCTCTCTAATCCCTGAAAAATGAAATCATCCTCAGTGACGAAGAGAGGGGGCTAAGCGCCCCCCATGGTCTCAGAGCATTGACTCTTCTAAGAGTCCTAAGAGTCCTGCTCACACTGATGGGGTGCAGCTGTGGGACCCTATTTTCAGAGATGATGTCCTCCACCCAACTCTCAAAAAGCTGAAAGGGTCTTCAGTAGAGATGGATTGTCGAGCTGGGCTATCAGACGGTCACCTCTGTAGCTGTAGTGTCATTTTTCCTATGGTCCAATGTGTAAATTAAACAAAAAAGTGCACGTTTGTTATGATGTCCAAGATGGGGACCAGGATGTGGACATAATAAAAAATTAGGGAACATGATAGGAGACATTTCTACAATACATATAATCATTCTTATCTACCTAATACGATGATAACAGCTCTCCATACCTGCAGTCCACCACAAGGACCACCCTCTCTAATCCCTGAAAAATGAAATCATCCTCAGTGACGAAGAGAGGGGGCTAAGTGCCCCCAATGGTCTCAGAGCATTGACTCTTCTAAGAGTCCTAAGAGTCCTGCTCACACTGATGGGGTGCAGCTGTGGGACCCTATTTTCAGAGATGATGTCCTCTACCCAACTCTCAAAAAGCTGAAAGGGTCTTCAGTAGAGATGGATAGTCGAGCTGGGCTATCAGACGGTCACCTCTGTAGTAGCTGTAGTGTCATTTTTCCTATGGTCCAATGTGTAAATTAAACAAAAAAGTGCACGTTTGTTATGATGTCCAAGATGGGGACCAGGATGTGGACATAATAAAAAATTAGGGAACATGATAGGAGACATTTCTACAATACATATAATCATTCTTATCTATCTAATACGATGACAACAGCTCTCCATACCTGCAGTCCACCACAAGGACCACCCTCTCTAATCCCTGAAAAATGAAATCATCCTCAGTGACGAAGAGAGGGGGCTAAGCGCCCCCATGGTCTCAGAGCATTAACTCTTCTAAGAGTCCTAAGAGTCCTGCTCACACTGATGGGTGCAGCTGTGGGACCCTATTTTCAGAGATGATGTCCTCCACCCAACTCTCAAAAAGCTGAAAGGGTCTTCAGTAGAGATGGATAGTCGAGCTGGGCTATCAGACGGTCACCTCTGTAGCTGTAGTGTCATTTTTCCTATGGCCCAATGTGTAAATTAAACGAAAAAGTGCACGTTTGTTATGATGTCCAAGATGGGGACCAGGATGTGGACATAATAAAAAATTAGGGAACATGATAGGAGACATTTCTACAATACATATAATCATTCTTATCTATCTAATACGATGATAACAGCTCTCCATATCTGCAGTCCACCACAAGGACCACCCTCTCTAATCCCTGAAAAATGAAATCATCCTCAGTGATGAAGAGAGGGGGCTAAGTGCCCCCAATGGTCTCAGAGCATTGACTCTTCTAAGAGTCCTAAGAGTCCTGCTCACACTGATGGGGCTATCAGACGGTCACCTCTGTAGCTGTAGTGTCATTTTTCCTATGGCCCAATGTGTAAATTAAACGAAAAAGTGCACGTTTGTTATGATGTCCAAGATGGGGACCAGGATGTGGACATAATAAGAAATTAGGGAACATGATAGGAGACATTTCTACAATACATATAATCATTCTTATCTATCTAATACGATGACAACAGCTCTCCATACCTGCAGTCCACCACAAGGACCAACCTCTCTAATCCCTGAAAAATGAAATCATCCTCAGTGACGAAGAGAGGGGGCTAAGCGCCCCCCATGGTCTCAGAGCATTGACTCTTCTAAGAGTCCTAAGAGTCCTGCTCACACTGATGGGGTGCAGCTGTGGGACCCTATTTTCAGAGATGATGTCCTCCACCCAACTCTCAAAAAGCTGAAAGGGTCTTCAGTAGAGATGGATAGTCGAGCTGGGCTATCAGACGGTCACCTCTGTAGCTGTAGTGTCATTTTTCCTATGGTCCAATGTGTAAATTAAACAAAAAAGTGCACGTTTGTTATGATGTCCAAGATGGGGACCAGGATGTGGACATAATAAAAAATTAGGGAACATGATAGGAGACATTTCTACAATACATATAATCATTCTTATCTATCTAATACGATGATAACAGCTCTCCATATCTGCAGTCCACCACAAGGACCACCCTCTCTAATCCCTGAAAAATGAAATCATCCTCAGTGATGAAGAGAGGGGGCTAAGTGCCCCCAATGGTCTCAGAGCATTGACTCTTCTAAGAGTCCTAAGAGTCCTGCTCACACTGATGGGGTGCAGCTGTGGGACCCTATTTTCAGAGATGATGTCCTCCACCCAACTCTCAAAAAGCTGAAAGGGTCTTCAGTAGAGATGGATAGTCGAGCTGGGCTATCAGACGGTCACCTCTGTAGCTGTAGTGTCATTTTTCCTATGGTCCAATGTGTAAATTAAACAAAAAAGTGCACGTTTGTTATGATGTCCAAGATGGGGACCAGGATGTGGACATAATAAAAAATTAGGGAACATGATAGGAGACATTTCTACAATACATATAATCATTCTTATCTATCTAATACGATGACAACAGCTCTCCATACCTGCAGTCCACCACAAGGACCACCCTCTCTAATCCCTGAAAAATGAAATCATCCTCAGTGACGAAGAGAGGGGGCTAAGCGCCCCCATGGTCTCAGAGCATTAACTCTTCTAAGAGTCCTAAGAGTCCTGCTCACACTGATGGGGTGCAGCTGTGGGACCCTATTTTCAGAGATGATGTCCTCCACCCAACTCTCAAAAAGCTGAAAGGGTCTTCAGTAGAGATGGATAGTCGAGCTGGGCTATCAGACGGTCACCTCTGTAGCTGTAGTGTCATTTTTCCTCTGGTCCAATGTGTAAATTAAACAAAAAAGTGCACGTTTGTTATGATGTCCAAGATGGGGACCAGGATGTGGACATAATAAAAAATTAGGGAACATGATAGGAGACATTTCTACAATACATATAATCATTCTTATCTATCTAATACGATGACAACAGCTCTCCATACCTGCAGTCCACCACAAGGACCACCCTCTCTAATCCCTGAAAAATGAAATCATCCTCAGTGACGAAGAGAGGGGGCTAAGCGCCCCCCATGGTCTCAGAGCATTGACTCTTCTAAGAGTCCTAAGAGTCCTGCTCACACTGATGGGGTGCAGCTGTGGGACCCTATTTTCAGAGATGATGTCCTCCACCCAACTCTCAAAAAGCTGAAAGGGTCTTCAGTAGAGATGGATTGTCGAGCTGGGCTAACAGACGGTCACCTCTGTAGCTGTAGTGTCATTTTTCCTATGGTCCAATGTGTAAATTAAACAAAAAAGTGCACGTTTGTTATGATGTCCAAGATGGGGACCAGGATGTGGACATAATAAAAAATTAGGGAACATGATAGGAGACATTTCTACAATACATATAATCATTCTTATCTATCTAATACGATGATAACAGCTCTCCATACCTGCAGTCCACCACAAGGACCACCCTCTCTAATCCCTGAAAAATGAAATCATCCTCAGTGACGAAGAGAGGGGGCTAAGTGCCCCCAATGGTCTCAGAGCATTGACTCTTCTAAGAGTCCTAAGAGTCCTGCTCACACTGATGGGGTGCAGCTGTGGGACCCTATTTTCAGAGATGATGTCCTCCACCCAACTCTTAAAAAGCTGAAAGGGTCTTCAGTAGAGATGGATAGTCGAGCTGGGCTATCAGACGGTCACCTCTGTAGCTGTAGTGTCATTTTTCCTATGGTCCAATGTGTAAATTAAACAAAAAAGTGCACGTTTGTTATGATGTCCAAGATGGGGACCAGGATGTGGACATAACAAAAAATTAGGGAACATGATAGGAGACATTTCTACAATACATATAATCATTCTTATCTATCTAATACGATGACAACAGCTCTCCATACCTGCAGTCCACCACAAGGACCACCCTCTCTAATCCCTGAAAAATGAAATCATCCTCAGGGACGAAGAGAGGGGGCTAAGCGCCCCCATGGTTTTAGAGCATTGACTCTTCTAAGAGTCCTAAGAGTCCTGCTTACACTGATGGGGTGCAGCTGTGGGACCCTATTTTCAGAGATGATGTCCTCCACCCAACTCTCAAAAAGCTGAAAGGGTCTTCAGTAGAGATGGATAGTCGAGCTGGGCTATCAGACGGTCACCTCTGTAGCTGTAGTGTCATTTTTCCTATGGTCCAATGTGTAAATTAAACAAAAAAGTGCACGTTTGTTATGATGTTCAAGATGGGGACCAGGATGTGGACATAATAAAAAATTAGGGAACATGATAGGAGACATTTCTACAATACATATAATCATTCTTATCTATCTAATACGATCACAACAGCTCTCCATACCTGCAGTCCACCACAAGGACCACTCTCTCTAATCCCTGAAAAGTGAAATCATCCTCAGTGACGAAGAGAGGGGGCTAAGCGCCCTCCATGGTCTCAGAGCATTGACTCTTTTAAGAGTCCTAAGAGTCCTGCTCACACTGATGGGGTGCAGCTGTGGGACCCTATTTTCAGAGATGATGTTCTCTACCCAACTCTCAAAAAGCTGAAAGGGTCTTCAGTAGAGATGGATAGTCGAGCTGGGCTATCAGACGGTCACCTCTGTAGCTGTAGTGTCATTTTTCCTATGGTCCAATGTGTAAATTAAACAAAAAAGTGCACGTTTGTTATGATGTCCAAGATGGGGACCAGGATGTGGACATAATAAAAAATTAGGGAACATGATAGGAGACATTTCTACAATACACATAATCATTGTTATCTATCTAATACGATGATAACAGCTCTCCATATCTGCAGTCCACCACAAGGACCACCCTCTCTAATCCCTGAAAAATGAAATCATCCTCAGTGATGAAGAGAGGGGGCTAAGTGCCCCCAATGGTCTCAGAGCATTGACTCTTCTAAGAGTCCTAAGAGTCCTGCTCACACTGATGGGGTGCAGCTGTGGGACCCTATTTTCAGAGATGATGTCCTCCACCCAACTCTCAAAAAGCTGAAAGGGTCTTCAGTAGAGATGGATAGTCGAGCTGGGCTATCAGACGGTCACCTCTGTAGCTGTAGTGTCATTTTTCCTATGGTCCAATGTGTAAATTAAACAAAAAAGTGCACGTTTGTTATGATGTCCAAGATGGGGACCAGGATGTGGACATAATAAAAAATTAGGGAACATGATAGGAGACATTTCTACAATACATATAATCATTCTTATCTATCTAATACGATGACAACAGCTCTCCATACCTGCAGTCCACCACAAGGACCACCCTCTCTAATCCCTGAAAAATGAAATCATCCTCAGTGACGAAGAGAGGGGGCTAAGCGCCCCCATGGTCTCAGAGCATTAACTCTTCTAAGAGTCCTAAGAGTCCTGCTCACACTGATGGGGTGCAGCTGTGGGACCCTATTTTCAGAGATGATGTCCTCCACCCAACTCTCAAAAAGCTGAAATGGTCTTCAGTAGAGATGGATAGTCGAGCTGGGCTATCAGACGGTCACATCTGTAGCTGTAGTGTCATTTTTCCTATGGTCCAATGTGTAAATTAAACAAAAAAGTGCACGTTTGTTATGATGTCCAAGATGGGGACCAGGATGTGGACATAATAAAAAATTAGGGAACATGATAGGAGACATTTCTACAATACATATAATCATTCTTATCTATTTAATACGATGACAACAGCTCTCCATACCTGCAGTCCACCACAAGGACCACCCTCTCTAATCCCTGAAAAATGAAATCATCCTCAGTGACGAAGAGAGGGGGCTAAGCGCCCCCCATGGTCTCAGAGCATTGACTCTTCTAAGAGTCCTAAGAGTCCTGCTCACACTGATGGGGTGCAGCTGTGGGACCCTATTTTCAGAGATGATGTCCTCCACCCAACTCTCAAAAAGCTGAAAGGGTCTTCAGTAGAGATGGATAGTCGAGCTGGGCTATCAGACGGTCACCTCTGTAGCTGTAGTGTCATTTTTCCTATGGTCCAATGTGTAAATTAAACAAAAAAGTGCACGTTTGTTATGATGTCCAAGATGGGGACCAGGATGTGGACATAATAAAAAATTAGGGAACATGATAGGAGACATTTCTACAATACATATAATCATTCTTATCGATCTAATACGATGATAACAGCTCTCCATATCTGCAGTCCACCACAAGGACCACCCTCTCTAATCCCTGAAAAATGAAATCATCCTCAGTGATGAAGAGAGGGGGCTAAGTGCCCCCAATGGTCTCAGAGCATTGACTCTTCTAAGAGTCCTAAGAGTCCTGCTCACACTGATGGGGTGCAGCTGTGGGACCCTATTTTCAGAGATGATGTCCTCCACCCAACTCTCAAAAAGCTGAAAGGGTCTTCAGTAGAGATGGATAGTCGAGCTGGGCTATCAGACGGTCACCTCTGTAGCTGTAGTGTCATTTTTCCTATGGTCCAATGTGTAAATTAAACAAAAAAGTGCACGTTTGTTATGATGTCCAAGATGGGGACCAGGATGTGGACATAATAAAAAATTAGGGAACATGATAGGAGACATTTCTACAATACATATAATCATTCTTATCTATCTAATACGATCACAACAGCTCTCCATACCTGCAGTCCACCACAAGGACCACCCTCTCTAATCCCTGAAAATGAAATCATCCTCAGTGACGAAGAGAGGGGGCTAAGCGCCCCCATGGTCTCAGAGCATTAACTCTTCTAAGAGTCCTAAGAGTCCTGCTCACACTGATGGGGTGCAGCTGTGGGACCCTATTTTCAGAGATGATGTCCTCCACCCAACTCTCAAAAAGCTGAAAGGGTCTTCAGTAGAGATGGATAGTCGAGCTGGGCTATCAGACGGTCACCTCTGTAGCTGTAGTGTCATTTTTCCTATGGTCCAATGTGTAAATTAAACAAAAAAGTGCACGTTTGTTATGATGTCCAAGATGGGGACCAGGATGTGGACATAATAAAAAATTATGGAACATGATAGGAGACATTTCTACAATACATATAATCATTCTTATCTATCTAATACGATGACAACAGCTCTCCATACCTGCAGTCCACCACAAGGACCACCCTCTCTAATCCCTGAAAAATGAAATCATCCTCAGGGACGAAGAGAGGGGGCTAAGCGCCCCCCATGGTTTTAGAGCATTGACTCTTCTAAGAGTCCTAAGAGTCCTGCTTACACTGATGGGGTGCAGCTGTGGGACCCTATTTTAAGAGATGATGTCCTCCACCCAACTCTCAAAAAGCTGAAAGGGTCTTCAGTAGAGATGGATAGTCGAGCTGGGCTATCAGACGGTCACCTCTGTAGCTGTAGTGTCATTTTTCCTATGGTCCAATGTGTAAATTAAACAAAAAAGTGCACGTTTGTTATGATGTCCAAGATGGGGACCAGGATGTGGACATAATAAAAAATTAGGGAACATGATAGGAGACATTTCTACAATACATATAATCATTCTTATCTATCTAATACGATCACAACAGCTCTCCATACCTGCAGTCCACCACAAGGACCACCCTCTCTAATCCCTGAAAATGAAATCATCCTCAGTGACGAAGAGAGGGGGCTAAGCGCCCCCATGGTCTCAGAGCATTAACTCTTCTAAGAGTCCTAAGAGTCCTGCTCACACTGATGGGGTGCAGCTGTGGGACCCTATTTTCAGAGATGATGTCCTCCACCCAACTCTCAAAAAGCTGAAAGGGTCTTCAGTAGAGATGGATAGTCGAGCTGGGCTATCAGACGGTCACCTCTGTAGCTGTAGTGTCATTTTTCCTATGGTCCAATGTGTAAATTAAACAAAAAAGTGCACGTTTGTTATGATGTCCAAGATGGGGACCAGGATGTGGACATAATAAAAAATTAGGGAACATGATAGGAGACATTTCTACAATACATATAATCATTCTTATCTATCTAATACGATGACAACAGCTCTCCATACCTGCAGTCCACCACAAGGACCACCCTCTCTAATCCCTGAAAAATGAAATCATCCTCAGTGACGAAGGGAGGGGGCTAAGCGCCCCCATGGTCTCAGAGCATTAACTCTTCTAAGAGTCCTAAGAGTCCTGCTCACACTGATGGGGTGCAGCTGTGGGACCCTATTTTCAGAGATGATGTCCTCCACCCTACTCTCAAAAAGCTGAAAGGGTCTTCAGTAGAGATGGATAGTCGAGCTGGGCTATCAGACGGTCACCTCTGTAGCTGTAGTGTCATTTTTCCTATGGTCCAATGTGTAAATTAAACAAAAAAGTGCACGTTTGTTATGATGTCCAAGATGGGGACCAGGATGTGGACATAATAAAAAATTAGGGAACATGATAGGAGACATTTCTACAATACATATAATCATTCTTATCTATCTAATACCATGACAACAGCTCTCCATACCTGCAGTCCACCACAAGGACCACCCTCTCTAATCCCTGAAAAATGAAATCATCCTCAGGGACGAAGAGAGGGGGCTAAGCGCCCCCATGGTTTTAGAGCATTGACTCTTCTAAGAGTCCTAAGAGTCCTGCTCACACTGATGGGGTGCAGCTGTGGGACCCTATTTTAAGAGATGATGTCCTCCACCCAACTCTCAAAAAGCTGAAAGGGTCTTCAGTAGAGATGGATAGTCGAGCTGGGCTATCAGACGGTCACCTCTGTAGCTGTAGTGTCATTTTTCCTATGGTCCAATGTGTAAATTAAACAAAAAAGTGCACGTTTGTTATGATGTCCAAGATGGGGACCAGGATGTGGACATAATAAAAAATTAGGGAACATGATAGGAGACATTTCTACAATACATATAATCATTCTTATCTATCTAATACGATGACAACAGCTCTCCATACCTGCAGTCCACCACAAGGACCACCCTCTCTAATCCCTGAAAAATGA
Organism: Anomaloglossus baeobatrachus; assembly: GCF_048569485.1. NCBI lineage: Eukaryota > Metazoa > Chordata > Amphibia > Anura > Aromobatidae > Anomaloglossus > Anomaloglossus baeobatrachus. The sequence continues at coordinate 140,408 of NW_027445272.1, forward strand.
AATCATCCTCAGTGACGAAGAGAGGGGGCTAAGTGCCCCCATGGTCTCAGAGCATTAACTCTTCTAAGAGTCCTAAGAGTCCTGCTCACACTGATGGGGTGCAGCTGTGGGACCCTATTTTCAGAGATGATGTCCTCCACCCAACTCTCAAAAAGCTGAAAGGGTCTTCAGTAGAGATGGATAGTCGAGCTGGGCTATCAGACGGTCACCTCTGTAGCTGTAGTGTCATTTTTCCTATGGTCCAATGTGTAAATTAAACAAAAAAGTGCACGTTTGTTATGATGTCCAAGATGGGGACCAGGATGTGGACATAATAAAAAATTAGGGAACATGATAGGAGACATTTCTACAATACATATAATCATTCTTATCTATCTAATACGATGACAACAGCTCTCCATACCTGCAGTCCACCACAAGGACCACCCTCTCTAATCCCTGAAAAATGAAATCATCCTCAGTGACGAAGAGAGGGGGCTAAGCGCCCCCCATGGTCTCAGAGCATTGACTCTTCTAAGAGTCCTAAGAGTCCTGCTCACACTGATGGGGTGCAGCTGTGGGACCCTATTTTCAGAGATGATGTCCTCCACCCAACTCTCAAAAAGCTGAAAGGGTCTTCAGTAGAGATGGATTGTCGAGCTGGGCTATCAGACGGTCACCTCTGTAGCTGTAGTGTCATTTTTCCTATGGTCCAATGTGTAAATTAAACAAAAAAGTGCACGTTTGTTATGATGTCCAAGATGGGGACCAGGATGTGGACATAATAAAAAATTAGGGAACATGATAGGAGACATTTCTACAATACATATAATCATTCTTATCTATCTAATACGATGATAACAGCTCTCCATACCTGCAGTCCACCACAAGGACCACCCTCTCTAATCCCTGAAAAATGAAATCATCCTCAGTGACGAAGAGAAGGGGCTAAGTGCCCCCAATGGTCTCAGAGCATTGACTCTTCTAAGAGTCCTAAGAGTCCTGCTCACACTGATGGGGTGCAGCTGTGGGACCCTATTTTCAGAGATGATGTCCTCCACCCAACTCTCAAAAAGCTGAAAGGGTCTTCAGTAGAGATGGATAGTCGAGCTGGGCTATCAGACGGTCACCTCTGTAGCTGTAGTGTCATTTTTCCTATGGTCCAATGTGTAAATTAAACAAAAAAGTGCACGTTTGTTATGATGTCCAAGATGGGGACCAGGATGTGGACATAATAAAAAATTAGGGAACATGATAGGAGACATTTCTACAATACATATAATCATTCTTATCTATCTAATACGATGACAACAGCTCTCCATACCTGCAGTCCACCACAAGGACCACCCTCTCTAATCCCTGAAAAATGAAATCATCCTCAGTGACGAAGAGAGGGGGCTAAGCGCCCCCATGGTCTCAGAGCATTAACTCTTCTAAGAGTCCTAAGAGTCCTGCTCACACTGATGGGGTGCAGCTGTGGGACCCTATTTTCAGAGATGATGTCCTCCACCCAACTCTCAAAAAGCTGAAAGGGTCTTCAGTAGAGATGGATAGTCGAGCTGGGCTATCAGACGGTCACCTCTGTAGCTGTAGTGTTATTTTTCCTGTGGTCCAATGTGTAAATTAAACAAAAAAGTGCACGTTTGTTATGATGTCCAAGATGGGGACCAGGATGTGGACATAATAAAAAATAGGGAACATGATAGGAGACATTTCTACAATACATATAATCATTCTTATCTATCTAATACGATGACAACAGCTCTCCATACCTGCAGTCCACCACAAGGACCACGCTCTCTAATCCCTGAAAAATGAAATCATCCTCAGTGACGAAGAGAGGGGGCCAAGCGCCCCCCATGGTACCAGAGCATTGACTCTTCTAAGAGTCCTAAGAGTCCTGCTCACACTGATGGGGTGAAGCTGTGGGACCCTATTTTCAGAGATGATGTCCTCCACCCAACTCTCAAAAAGCTGAAAGGGTCTTCAGTAGAGATGGATAGTCGAGCTGGGCTATCAGACGGTCACCTCTGTAGCTGTAGTGTCATTTTTCCTATGGTCCAATGTGTAAATTAAACAAAAAAGTGCACGTTTGTTATGATGTCCAAGATGGGGACCAGGATGTGGACATAATAAAAAATTAGGGAACATGATAGGAGACATTTCTACAATACATATAATCATTCTTATCTATCTAATACGATGATAACAGCTCTCCATAACTGCAGTCCACCACAAGGACCACCCTCTCTAATCCCTGAAAAATGAAATCATCCTCAGTGACGAAGAGAGGGGGCTAAGTGCCCCCAATGGTCTCAGAGCATTGACTCTTCTAAGAGTCCTAAGAGTCCTGCTCACACTGATGGGGTGCAGCTGTGGGACCCTATTTTCAGAGATGATGTCCTCCACCCAAATCTCAAAATGCTGAAAGGGTCTTCAGTAGAGATGGATAGTCGAGCTGGGCTATCAGACGGTCACCTCTGTAGCTGTAGTGTCATTTTTCCTATGGTCCAATGTGTAAAATAAACAAAAAAGTGCACGTTTGTTATGATGTCCAAGATGGGGACCAGGATGTGGACATAATAAAAAATTAGGGAACATGATAGGAGACATTTCTACAATACATATAATCATTCTTATCTATCTAATACGATGACAACAGCTCTCCATACCTGCAGTCCACCACAAGGACCACCCTCTCTAATCCCTGAAAAATGAAATCATCCTCAGTGACGAAGAGAGGGGGCTAAGCGCCCCCATGGTCTCAGAGCATTAACTCTTCTAAGAGTCCTAAGAGTCCTGCTCACACTGATGGGGTGCAGCTGTGGGACCCTATTTTCAGAGATGATGTCCTCCACCCAACTCTCAAAAAGCTGAAAGGGTCTTCAGTAGAGATGGATAGTCGAGCTGGGCTATCAGACAGTCACCTCTGTAGCTGTAGTGTCATTTTTCCTATGGTCCAATGTGTAAATTAAACAAAAAAGTGCACGTTTGTTATGATGTCCAAGATGGGGACCAGGATGTGGACATAATAAAAAATTAGGGAACATGATAGGAGACATTTCTACAATACATATAATCATTCTTATCTATCTAATTCGATGACAACAGCTCTCCATACCTGCAGTCCACCACAAGGACCACCCTCTCTAATCCCTGAAAAATGAAATCATCCTCAGGGACGAAGAGAGGGGGCTAAGCGCCCCCCATGGTTTTAGAGCATTGACTCTTCTAAGAGTCCTAAGAGTCCTGCTTACACTGATGGGGTGCAGCTGTGGGACCCTATTTTAAGAGATGATGTCCTCCACCCAACTCTCAAAAAGCTGAAAGGGTCTTCAGTAGAGTTGGATAGTCGAGCTGGGCTATCAGACGGTCACCTCTGTAGCTGTAGTGTCATTTTTCCTATGGTCCAATGTGTAAATTAAACAAAAAAGTGCACGTTTGTTATGATGTCCAAGATGGGGACCAGGATGTGGACATAATAAAAAATTAGGGAACATGATAGGAGACATTTCTACAATACATATAATCATTCTTATCTATCTAATACGATCACAACAGCTCTCCATACCTGCAGTCCACCACAAGGACCACTCTCTCTAATCCCTGAAAAATGAAATCATCCTCAGTGACGAAGAGAGGGGGCTAAGCGCCCCCCATGGTCTCAAAACATTGACTCTTCTAAGAGTCCTAAGAGTCCTGCTCACACTGATGGGGTGCAGCTGTGGGACCCTATTTTCAGAGATGATGTCCTCCACCCAACTCTCAAAAAGCTGAAAGGGTCTTCAGTAGAGATGGATAGTCGAGCTGGGCTATCAGACGGTCACCTCTGTAGCTGTAGTGTCATTTTTCCTATGGTCCAATGTGTAAATTAAACAAAAAAGTGCACGTTTGTTATGATGTCCAAGATGGGGACCAGGATGTGGACATAATAAAAAATTAGGGAACATGATAGGAGACATTTCTACAATACATATAATCATTCTTATCTATCTAATACGATGACAACAGCTCTCCATACCTGCAGTCCACCACAAGGACCACCCTCTCTATTCCCTGAAAAGTGAAATCATCCTCAGTGACGAAGAGATGGGGCTAAGCGCCCCCCATGGTCTCAGAGCATTGACTCTTCTAAGAGTCCTAAGAGTCCTGCTCACACTGATGGGGTGCAGCTGTGGGACCCTATTTTCAGAGATGATGTTCTCCACCAAACTCTCAAAAAGCTGAAAGGGTCTTCAGTAGAGATGGATAGTCGAGCTGGGCTATCAGACGGTCACCTCTGTAGCTGTAGTGTCATTTTTCCTATGGTCCAATGTGTAAATTAAACAAAAAAGTGCACGTTTGTTATGATGTCCAAGATGGGGACCAGGATGTGGACATAATAAAAAATTAGGGAACATGATAGGAGACATTTCTACAATACATATAATCATTCTTATCTATTTAATACGATGACAACAGCTCTCCATACCTGCAGTCCACCACAAGGACCACCCTCTCTAATCCCTGAAAAATGAAATCATCCTCAGTGACGAAGAGAGGGGGCTAAGCGCCCCCCATGGACTCAGAGCATTGACTCTTCTAAGAGTCCTAAGAGTCCTGCTCACACTGATGGGGTGCAGCTGTGGGACCCTATTTTCAGAGATGATGTCCTCCACCCAACTCTCAAAAAGCTGAAAGGGTCTTCAGTAGAGATGGATTGTCGAGCTGGGCTATCAGACGGTCACCTCTGTAGCTGTAGTGTCATTTTTCCTATGGTCCAATGTGTAAATTAAACAAAAAAGTGCACGTTTGTTATGATGTCCAAGATGGGGACCAAAATGTGGACATAATAAAAAATTAGGGAACATGATAGGAGACATTTCTACAATACATATAATCATTCTTATCTATCTAATACGATGATAACAGCTCTCCATACCTGCAGTCCACCACAAGGACCACCCTTTCTAATCCCTGAAAAATGAAATCATCCTCAGTGACGAAGAGAGGGGGCTAAGTGCCCCCAATGGTCTCAGAGCATTGACTTTTCTAAGAGTCCTAAGAGTCATGCTCACACTGATGGGGTGCAGCTGTGGGACCCTATTTTCAGAGATGATGTCCTCCACCCAACTCTCAAAAAGCTGAAAGGGTCTTCAGTAGAGATGGATAGTCGAGCTGGGCTATCAGACGGTCACCTCTGTAGCTGTAGTGTCATTTTTCCTATGGTCCAATGTGTAAATTAAACAAAAAAGTGCACGTTTGTTATGATGTCCAAGATGGGGACCAGGATGTGGACATAATAAAAAATTAGGGAACATGATAGGAGACATTTCTACAATACATATAATCATTCTTATCTATCTAATACGATGACAACAGCTCTCCATACCTGCAGTCCACCACAAGGACCACCCTCTCTAATCCCTGAAAAATGAAATCATCCTCAGTGACGAAGAGAGGGGGCTAAGCGCCCCCATGGTCTCAGAGCATTAACTCTTCTAAGAGTCCTAAGAGTCCTGCTCACACTGATGGGGTGCAGCTGTGGGACCCTATTTTCAGAGATGATGTCCTCCACCCAACTCTCAAAAAGCTGAAAGGGTCTTCAGTAGAGATGGATAGTCGAGCTGGGCTATCAGACGGTCACCTCTGTAGCTGTAGTGTCATTTTTCCTATGGTCCAATGTGTAAATTAAACAAAAAAGTGCACGTTTGTTATGATGTCCAAGATGGGGACCAGGATGTGGACATAATAAAAAATTAGGGAACATGATAGGAGACATTTCTACAACACATATAATCATTCTTATCTATCTAATACAATGACAACAGCTCTCCATACCTGCAGTCCACCACAAGGACCACCCTCTCTAATCCCTGAAAAATGAAATCATCCTCAGTGACGAAGAGAGGGGGCCAAGCGCCCCCCATGGTACCAGAGCATTGACTCTTCTAAGAGTCCTAAGAGTCCTGCTCACATTGATGGGGTGAAGCTGTGGGACCCTATTTTCAGAGATGATGTCCTCCACCCAACTCTCAAAAAGCTGAAAGGGTCTTCAGTAGAGATGGATAGTCGAGCTGGGCTATCAGACGGTCACCTCTGTAGCTGTAGTGTCATTTTTCCTATGGTCCAATGTGTAAATTAAACAAAAAAGTGCACGTTTGTTATGATGTCCAAGATGGGGACCAGGATGTGGACATAATAAGAAATTAGGGAACATGATAGGAGACATTTCTACAATACATATAATCATTCTTATCTATCTAATACGATGACAACAGCTCTCCATACCTGCAGTCCACCACAAGGACCACCCTCTCTAATCCCTGAAAAATGAAATCATCCTCAGGGACGAAGAGAGGGGGCTAAGCGCCCCCCATGGTTTTAGAGCATTGACTCTTCTAAGAGTCCTAAGAGTCCTGCTTACACTGATGGGGTGCAGCTGTGGGACCCTATTTTCAGAGATGATGTCCTCCACCCAACTCTCAAAAAGCTGAAAGGGTCTTCAGTAGAGATGGATAGTCGAGCTGGGCTATCAGACGGTCACCTCTGTAGCTGTAGTGTCATTTTTCCTATGGTCCAATGTGTAAATTAAACAAAAAAGTGCACGTTTGTTATGATGTCCAAGATGGGGACCAGGATGTGGACATAATAAAAAATTAGGGAACATGATAGGAGACATTTCTACAATACATATAATCATTCTTATCTATTTAATACGATGACAACAGCTCTCCATACCTGCAGTCCACCACAAGGACCACCCTCTCTAATCCCTGAAAAATGAAATCATCCTCAGTGACGAAGAGAGGGGGCTAAGCGCCCCCCATGGTCTCAGAGCATTGACTCTTCTAAGAGTCCTAAGAGTCCTGCTCACACTGATGGGGTGCAGCTGTGGGACCCTATTTTCAGAGATGATGTCCTCCACCCAACTCTCAAAAAGCTGAAAGGGTCTTCAGTAGAGATGGATTGTCGAGCTGGGCTATCAGACGGTCACCTCTGTAGCTGTAGTGTCATTTTTCCTATGGTCCAATGTGTAAATTAAACAAAAAAGTGCACGTTTGTTATGATGTCCAAGATGGGGACCAAAATGTGGACATAATAAAAAATTAGGGAACATGATAGGAGACATTTCTACAATACATATAATCATTCTTATCTATCTAATACGATGATAACAGCTCTCCATACCTGCAGTCCACCACAAGGACCACCCTTTCTAATCCCTGAAAAATGAAATCATCCTCAGTGACGAAGAGAGGGGGCTAAGTGCCCCCAATGGTCTCAGAGCATTGACTTTTCTAAGAGTCCTAAGAGTCATGCTCACACTGATGGGGTGCAGCTGTGGGACCCTATTTTCAGAGATGATGTCCTCCACCCAACTCTCAAAAAGCTGAAAGGGTCTTCAGTAGAGATGGATAGTCGAGCTGGGCTATCAGACGGTCACCTCTGTAGCTGTAGTGTCATTTTTCCTATGGTCCAATGTGTAAATTAAACAAAAAAGTGCACGTTTGTTATGATGTCCAAGATGGGGACCAGGATGTGGACATAATAAAAAATTAGGGAACATGATAGGAGACATTTCTACAATACATATAATCATTCTTATCTATCTAATACGATGACAACAGCTCTCCATACCTGCAGTCCACCACAAGGACCACCCTCTCTAATCCCTGAAAAATGAAATCATCCTCAGTGACGAAGAGAGGGGGCTAAGCGCCCCCATGGTCTCAGAGCATTAACTCTTCTAAGAGTCCTAAGAGTCCTGCTCACACTGATGGGGTGCAGCTGTGGGACCCTATTTTCAGAGATGATGTCCTCCACCCAACTCTCAAAAAGCTGAAAGGGTCTTCAGTAGAGATGGATAGTCGAGCTGGGCTATCAGACGGTCACCTCTGTAGCTGTAGTGTCATTTTTCCTATGGTCCAATGTGTAAATTAAACAAAAAAGTGCACGTTTGTTATGATGTCCAAGATGGGGACCAGGATGTGGACATAATAAAAAATTAGGGAACATGATAGGAGACATTTCTACAACACATATAATCATTCTTATCTATCTAATACAATGACAACAGCTCTCCATACCTGCAGTCCACCACAAGGACCACCCTCTCTAATCCCTGAAAAATGAAATCATCCTCAGTGACGAAGAGAGGGGGCCAAGCGCCCCCCATGGTACCAGAGCATTGACTCTTCTAAGAGTCCTAAGAGTCCTGCTCACATTGATGGGGTGAAGCTGTGGGACCCTATTTTCAGAGATGATGTCCTCCACCCAACTCTCAAAAAGCTGAAAGGGTCTTCAGTAGAGATGGATAGTCGAGCTGGGCTATCAGACGGTCACCTCTGTAGCTGTAGTGTCATTTTTCCTATGGTCCAATGTGTAAATTAAACAAAAAAGTGCACGTTTGTTATGATGTCCAAGATGGGGACCAGGATGTGGACATAATAAGAAATTAGGGAACATGATAGGAGACATTTCTACAATACATATAATCATTCTTATCTATCTAATACGATGACAACAGCTCTCCATACCTGCAGTCCACCACAAGGACCACCCTCTCTAATCCCTGAAAAATGAAATCATCCTCAGGGACGAAGAGAGGGGGCTAAGCGCCCCCCATGGTTTTAGAGCATTGACTCTTCTAAGAGTCCTAAGAGTCCTGCTTACACTGATGGGGTGCAGCTGTGGGACCCTATTTTCAGAGATGATGTCCTCCACCCAACTCTCAAAAAGCTGAAAGGGTCTTCAGTAGAGATGGATAGTCGAGCTGGGCTATCAGACGGTCACCTCTGTAGCTGTAGTGTCATTTTTCCTATGGTCCAATGTGTAAATTAAACAAAAAAGTGCACGTTTGTTATGATGTTCAAGATGGGGACCAGGATGTGGACATAATAAAAAATTAGGGAACATGATAGGAGACATTTCTACAATACATATAATCATTCTTATCTATCTAATACGATCACAACAGCTCTCCATACCTGCAGTCCACCACAAGGACCACTCTCTCTAATCCCTGAAAAATGAAATCATCCTCAGTGACGAAGAGAGGGGGCTAAGCGCCCCCCATGGTCTCAGAGCATTGACTCTTCTAAGAGTCCTAAGATTCCTGCTCACACTGATGGGGTGCAGCTGTGGGACCCTATTTTCAGAGATGATGTCCTCCACCCAACTCTCAAAAAGCTGAAAGGGTCTTCAGTAGAGATGGATAGTCGAGCTGGGCTATCAGACGGTCACCTCTGTAGCTGTAGTGTCATTTTTCCTATGGTCCAATGTGTAAATTAAACAAAAAAGTGCACGTTTGTTATGATTTCCAAGATGGGGACCAGGATGTGGACATAATAAAAAAATAGGGAACATGATAGGAGACATTTCTACAATACATATAATCATTCTTATCTATCTAATACGATGACAACAGCTCTCCATACCTGCAGTCCACCACAAGGACCACCCTCTCTATTCCCTGAAAAGTGAAATCATCCTCAGTGACGAAGAGAGGGGGCTAAGCGCCCCCCATGGTCTCAGAGCATTGACTCTTCTAAGAGTCCTAAGAGTCCTGCTCACACTGATGGGGTGCAGCTGTGGGACCCTATTTTCAGAGATGATGTTCTCCACCCAACTCTCAAAAAACTGAAAGGGTCTTCAGTAGAGATGGATAGTCGAGCTGGGCTATCAGACGGTCACCTCTGTAGCTGTAGTGTCATTTTTCCTATGGTCCAATGTGTAAATTAAACAAAAAAGTGCACGTTTGTTATGATGTCCAAGATGGGGACCAGGATGTGGACATAATAAAAAATTAGGGAACATGATAGGAGACATTTCTACAATACATATAATCATTCTTATCTATTTAATATGATGACAACAGCTCTCCATACCTGCAGTCCACCACAAGGACCACCCTCTCTAATCCCTGAAAAATGAAATCATCCTCAGTGACGAAGAGAGGGGGCTAAGCGCCCCCCATGGTCTCAGAGCATTGACTCTTCTAAGAGTCCTAAGAGTCCTGCTCACACTGATGGGGTGCAGCTGTGGGACCCTATTTTCAGAGATGATGTCCTCCACCCAACTCTCAAAAAGCTGAAAGGGTCTTCAGTAGAGATGGATAGTCGAGCTGGGCTATCAGTCGGTCACCTCTGTAGCTGTAGTGTAATTTTTCCTATGGTCCAATGTGTAAATTAAACAAAAAAGTGCCCGTTTGTTATGATGTCCAAGATGGGGACCAGGATGTGGACATAATAAAAAATTAGGGAACATGATAGGAGACATTTCTACAATACATATAATCATTCTTATCTATCTAATACGATGATAACAGCTCTCCATATCTGCAGTCCACCACAAGGACCACCCTCTCTAATCCCTGAAAAATGAAATCATCCTCAGTGATGAAGAGAGGGGGCTAAGTGCCCCCAATGGTCTCAGAGCATTGACTCTTCTAAGAGTCCTAAGAGTCCTGCTCACACTGATGGGGTGCAGCTGTGGGACCCTATTTTCAGAGATGATGTCCTCCACCCAACTCTCAAAAAGCTGAAAGGGTCTTCAGTAGAGATGGATAGTCGAGCTGGGCTATCAGACGGTCACCTCTGTAGCTGTAGTGTCATTTTCCCTATGGTCCAATGTGTAAATTAAACAAAAAAGTGCACGTTTGTTATGATGTCCAAGATGGGGACCAGGATGTGGACATAATAAAAAATTAGGGAACATGATAGGAGACATTTCTACAACACATATAATCATTCTTATCTATCTAATACAATGACAACAGCTCTCCATACCTGCAGTCCACCACAAGGACCACCCTCTCTAATCCCTGAAAAATGAAATCATCCTCAGTGACGAAGAGAGGGGGCCAAGCGCCCCCCATGGTACCAGAGCATTGACTCTTCTAAGAGTCCTAAGAGTCCTGCTCACATTGATGGGGTGAAGCTGTGGGACCCTATTTTCAGAGATGATGTCCTCCACCCAACTCTCAAAAAGCTGAAAGGGTCTTCAGTAGAGATGGATAGTCGAGCTGGGCTATCAGACGGTCACCTCTGTAGCTGTAGTGTCATTTTTCCTATGGTCCAATGTGTAAATTAAACAAAAAAGTGCACGTTTGTTATGATGTCCAAGATGGGGACCAGGATGTGGACATAATAAGAAATTAGGGAACATGATAGGAGACATTTCTACAATACATATAATCATTCTTATCTATCTAATACGATGACAACAGCTCTCCATACCTGCAGTCCACCACAAGGACCACCCTCTCTAATCCCTGAAAAATGAAATCATCCTCAGGGACGAAGAGAGGGGGCTAAGCGCCCCCCATGGTTTTAGAGCATTGACTCTTCTAAGAGTCCTAAGAGTCCTGCTTACACTGATGGGGTGCAGCTGTGGGACCCTATTTTCAGAGATGATGTCCTCCACCCAACTCTCAAAAAGCTGAAAGGGTCTTCAGTAGAGATGGATAGTCGAGCTGGGCTATCAGACGGTCACCTCTGTAGCTGTAGTGTCATTTTTCCTATGGTCCAATGTGTAAATTAAACAAAAAAGTGCACGTTTGTTATGATGTTCAAGATGGGGACCAGGATGTGGACATAATAAAAAATTAGGGAACATGATAGGAGACATTTCTACAATACATATAATCATTCTTATCTATCTAATACGATCACAACAGCTCTCCATACCTGCAGTCCACCACAAGGACCACTCTCTCTAATCCCTGAAAAATGAAATCATCCTCAGTGACGAAGAGAGGGGGCTAAGCGCCCCCCATGGTCTCAGAGCATTGACTCTTCTAAGAGTCCTAAGATTCCTGCTCACACTGATGGGGTGCAGCTGTGGGACCCTATTTTCAGAGATGATGTCCTCCACCCAACTCTCAAAAAGCTGAAAGGGTCTTCAGTAGAGATGGATAGTCGAGCTGGGCTATCAGACGGTCACCTCTGTAGCTGTAGTGTCATTTTTCCTATGGTCCAATGTGTAAATTAAACAAAAAAGTGCACGTTTGTTATGATTTCCAAGATGGGGACCAGGATGTGGACATAATAAAAAAATAGGGAACATGATAGGAGACATTTCTACAATACATATAATCATTCTTATCTATCTAATACGATGACAACAGCTCTCCATACCTGCAGTCCACCACAAGGACCACCCTCTCTATTCCCTGAAAAGTGAAATCATCCTCAGTGACGAAGAGAGGGGGCTAAGCGCCCCCCATGGTCTCAGAGCATTGACTCTTCTAAGAGTCCTAAGAGTCCTGCTCACACTGATGGGGTGCAGCTGTGGGACCCTATTTTCAGAGATGATGTTCTCCACCCAACTCTCAAAAAACTGAAAGGGTCTTCAGTAGAGATGGATAGTCGAGCTGGGCTATCAGACGGTCACCTCTGTAGCTGTAGTGTCATTTTTCCTATGGTCCAATGTGTAAATTAAACAAAAAAGTGCACGTTTGTTATGATGTCCAAGATGGGGACCAGGATGTGGACATAATAAAAAATTAGGGAACATGATAGGAGACATTTCTACAATACATATAATCATTCTTATCTATTTAATATGATGACAACAGCTCTCCATACCTGCAGTCCACCACAAGGACCACCCTCTCTAATCCCTGAAAAATGAAATCATCCTCAGTGACGAAGAGAGGGGGCTAAGCGCCCCCCATGGTCTCAGAGCATTGACTCTTCTAAGAGTCCTAAGAGTCCTGCTCACACTGATGGGGTGCAGCTGTGGGACCCTATTTTCAGAGATGATGTCCTCCACCCAACTCTCAAAAAGCTGAAAGGGTCTTCAGTAGAGATGGATAGTCGAGCTGGGCTATCAGTCGGTCACCTCTGTAGCTGTAGTGTAATTTTTCCTATGGTCCAATGTGTAAATTAAACAAAAAAGTGCCCGTTTGTTATGATGTCCAAGATGGGGACCAGGATGTGGACATAATAAAAAATTAGGGAACATGATAGGAGACATTTCTACAATACATATAATCATTCTTATCTATCTAATACGATGATAACAGCTCTCCATATCTGCAGTCCACCACAAGGACCACCCTCTCTAATCCCTGAAAAATGAAATCATCCTCAGTGATGAAGAGAGGGGGCTAAGTGCCCCCAATGGTCTCAGAGCATTGACTCTTCTAAGAGTCCTAAGAGTCCTGCTCACACTGATGGGGTGCAGCTGTGGGACCCTATTTTCAGAGATGATGTCCTCCACCCAACTCTCAAAAAGCTGAAAGGGTCTTCAGTAGAGATGGATAGTCGAGCTGGGCTATCAGACGGTCACCTCTGTAGCTGTAGTGTCATTTTCCCTATGGTCCAATGTGTAAATTAAACAAAAAAGTGCACGTTTGTTATGATGTCCAAGATGGGGACCAGGATGTGGACATAATAAAAAATTAGGGAACATGATAGGAGACATTTCTACAATACATATAATCATTCTTATCTATCTAATACGATGACAACAGCTCTCCATACCTGCAGTCCACCACAAGGACCACCCTCTCTAATCCCTGAAAAATGAAATCATCCTCAGTGACGAAGAGAGGGGTCTAAGCGCCCCCATAGTCTCAGAGCATTAACTCTTCTAAGAGTCCTAAGAGTCCTGCTCACACTGATGGGGTGCAGCTGTGGGACCCTATTTTCAGAGATGATGTCCTCCACCCAACTCTCAAAAAGCTGAAAGGGTCTTCAGTAGAGATGGATAGTCGAGCTGGGCTATCAGACGGTCACCTCTGTAGCTGTAGTGTCATTTTTCCTATGGTCCAATGTGTAAATTAAACAAAAAAGTGCACGTTTGTTATGATGTCCAAGATGGGGACCAGGATGTGGACATAATAAAAAATTAGGGAACATGATAGGAGACATTTCTACAATACATATAATCATTCTTATCTATCTAATACGATGACAACAGCTCTCCATACCTGCAGTCCACCACAAGGACCACCCTCTCTAATCCCTGAAAAATGAAATCATCCTCAGTGACGAAGAGAGGGGGCCAAGCGCCCCCCATGGTACCAGAGCATTGACTCTTCTAAGAGTCCTAAGAGTCCTGCTCACACTGATGGGGTGAAGCTGTGGGACCCTATTTTCAGAGATGATGTCCTCCACCCAACTCTCAAAAAGCTGAAAGGGTCTTCAGTAGAGATGGATAGTCGAGCTGGGCTATCAGACGGTCACCTCTGTAGCTGTAGTGTCATTTTTCCTATGGTCCAATGTGTAAATTAAACAAAAAAGTGCACGTTTGTTATGATGTCCAAGATGGGGACCAGGATGGGGACATAATAAGAAATTAGGGAACATGATAGGAGACATTTCTACAATACATATAATCATTCTTATCTATCTAATACGATGACAACAGCTCTCCATACCTGCAGTCCACCACAATGACCACCCTCTCTAATCCCTGAAAAATGAAATCATCCTCAGGGACGAAGAGAGGGGGCTAAGCGCCCCCCATGGTTTTAGAGCATTGACTCTTCTAAGAGTCCTAAGAGTCCTGCTTACACTGATGGGGTGCAGCTGTGGGACCCTATTTTCAGAGATGATGTCCTCCACCCAACTCTCAAAAAGCTGAAAGGGTCTTCAGTAGAGATGGATAGTCGAGCTGGGCTATCAGACGGTCACCTCTGTAGCTGTAGTGTCATTTTTCCTATGGTCCAATGTGTAAATTAAACAAAAAAGTGCACGTTTGTTATGATGTCCAAGATGGGGACCAGGATGTGGACATAATAAAAAATTAGGGAACATGATAGGAGACATTTCTACAATACATATAATCATTCTTATCTATCTAATACGATCACAACAGCTCTCCATACCTGCAGTCCACCACAAGGACCACTCTCTCTAATCCCTGAAAAATGAAATCATCCTCAGTGACGAAGAGAGGGGGCTAAGCGCCCCCCATGGTCTCAGAGCATTGACTCTTCTAAGAGTCCTAAGATTCCTGCTCACACTGATGGGGTGCAGCTGTGGGACCCTATTTTCAGAGATGATGTCCTCCACCCAACTCTCAAAAAGCTGAAAGGGTCTTCAGTAGAGATGGATAGTCGAGCTGGGCTATCAGACGGTCACCTCTGTAGCTGTAGTGTCATTTTTCCTATGGTCCAATGTGTAAATTAAACAAAAAAGTGCACGTTTGTTATGATGTCCAAGATGGGGACCAGGATGTGGACATAATAAAAAAATAGGGAACATGATAGGAGACATTTCTACAATACATATAATCATTCTTATCTATCTAATACGATGACAACAGCTCTCCATACCTGCAGTCCACCACAAGGACCACCCTCTCTATTCCCTGAAAAGTGAAATCATCCTCAGTGACGAAGAGAGGGGGCTAAGCGCCCCCCATGGTCTCAGAGCATTAACTCTTCTAAGAGTCCTAAGAGTCCTGCTCACACTGATGGGGTGCAGCTGTGGGACCCTATTTTCAGAGATGATGTTCTCCACCCAACTCTCAAATAGCTGAAAGGGTCTTCAGTAGAGATGGATAGTCGAGCTGGGCTATCAGACGGTCACCTCTGTAGCTGTAGTGTCATTTTTCCTATGGTCCAATGTGTAAATTAAACAAAAAAGTGCACGTTTGTTATGATGTCCAAGATGGGGACCAGGATGTGGACATAATAAAAAATTAGGGAACATGATAGGAGACATTTCTACAATACATATAATCATTCTTATCTATTTAATACGATGACAACAGCTCTCCATACCTGCAGTCCACCACAAGGACGACCCTCTCTAATCCCTGAAAAATGAAATCATCCTCAGTGACGAAGAGAGGGGGCTAAGCGCCCCCCATGGTCTCAGAGCATTGACTCTTCTAAGAGTCCTAAGAGTCCTGCTCACACTGATGGGGTGCAGCTGTGGGACCCTATTTTCAGAGATGATGTCCTCCACCCAACTCTCAAAAAGCTGAAAGGGTCTTCAGTAGAGATGGATAGTCGAGCTGGGCTATCAGACGGTCACCTCTGTAGCTGTAGTGTCATTTTTCCTATGGTCCAATGTGTAAATTAAACAAAAAAGTGCACGTTTGTTATGATGTCCAAGATGGGGACCAGGATGTGGACATAATAAAAAATTAGGGAACATGATAGGAGACATTTCTACAATACATATAATCATTCTTATCTATCTAATACGATGACAACAGCTCTCCATACCGTATTTCATGGTCAATCCAGGTTTGTCAGTGATGGCACTGACATAATGTATGGCGTCTTTTTCGGGCGTTATCCTTTGCCTTTTCATTGTGAAAATCCAGTTGCCTATATCAAAGCAAATTCTACTACTTGTAAAGTATGCAGAAAATGAAATGTAGAACATATAACATCAACTGCTTAGGAACGCATCATAGGTTAGTACTTAAAAGGATATTGTCATGTTCTAGTCATAATGCAAGCTGGACATTTTTCATGTTACCCTGTAATCGCCGGCCTGTTCTAATGCTCACAAGCAAAGATATATGCTCAGCTGCTAAGGCTTCCCTCTGCCTTCTGAATGAAAATTGAATATGTCTGGCTCACTGTGTATATAGCAGGTGCTCAGAAAAAATAAGAGTCAATTCAAAAGAAATAGCTCTGGCACACTATAGTGATTAATATTGTAAGAAAAGAACTCTTGGAATGCTGAAAATTCTTTATTTGTGCAAAAGGATAATTCATCCAACGTTTCGACCTTGTTTTTAGGTCTTTATCAAGGATAAAGTTATCTAAGATCATAAAGGGTTACAAAACCATATAAACACGTAATTAGTACATAGTACAACATAACAGTACAATATATTGCTACTTGAGAGTACAATGGGTCAAATGACCATGAGGCACATACAAAAAATTTTTCCAAAGCCATAGTGAAAACATTTGTACTGAGGAAAGAAAATTTCCACATGACCTATCTGGAGAAACATTCTGGATCAAACAACCAAAAATAGTCAAGCAGGTAAATACACACCTATATGGATAACAGGATGATATGTGTTCAATTGTATAGCGTCATTGCCATTAAGGTACAAATGGAAAACTTGCAATCCTATATAGTGAAGGAAATGAACACATATCATATCAAAGAACACAGGAACATGGGTGTGAGAAAAACCTCAATGTTTATACTTTGTTCTTTATAATGGTGTGAACATGTATATGTCTCAGTACCTTATGCACTTGAGAATTCTAGTGAGTAGATGATGAAAGCCTATTCCAGAACTGGAATCGGTAAATAATTGTAGGTGGAATCTAAATGAAAAGATGGTACAAGTGTTATCATGACACGTGGGCTATAACACAATGGACCGTGTGACAAAGAAGAAAGGAGAGAAAGAAGAGGAAGAAAATGGAACTACCTGTAACATTACGTGATAGTCACTGGTAAGTATCACTTGACAATTCAGGTGAAAAAGGATTCCTTTATTAAAGGGTTCTCAGTCGCCTCAGGATCATGAAATACTAGGGTAAATGATATGAGAATGGGTAAGAAGCACCACTAAAGGAAATATGAGATGCAGGACATATATCTATAAACCCCTGAACTACATGATAGAAATAAAAAGAAGAAAAAAGAAAAAAAAGAAGAAAGAAGAAGAACACATAGAATGCGGAAAGAGAATGGGTACAACTACCTGAGTTACTGCAGGGAGGCCCCTGGTTGGTATTGTGAGGGTTAGTGGAATTCCTTCACTGAAGGGTTCTCAGTTGCCTCAGGTTCGTGAAAAATGCTATAGACAAATAATGCCCGGAGAAAAGGGGTTCATATACAGCGAATAATGGTAATACAAGGTACATGTGTCACATGTAATAGTATATATATATATATTGTACTAAGCTCTACACCAGAAATAGAAAGTAGTCCCTCTGCCTTTTGTCTAGGTGCCCTGAGTTATGTCCTGTAAACTGTCACAGCGACCCAGACACACATGTGTAGTAGGGGAATATCCCTGCTGAGATGCCAGTGCTAGAGCACTCGTTTGCTGTGGAGTTGAACGCTATGTGAGCAGTTCTTACCTTCAATGAGCAGAAGTCTCTTTTTTCAGATTTCAATATCTCTGTGGGTATCTGGCAGAAATATGGAATACTCTTTACTGCTAAGACCCTGTACACCACTCCCACTAAAGGGGGCTTTACACGCTGCGACATCGCTAATGCGGAGTCGTTGGGGTCACGGAATTTGTGACGCACATCCGGCCGCATTAGCGATGTTGCTGCGTGTGACACCGATGAGCGATTTTGCATCGTTGCAAAAACGTGCAAAATCGCTCATCGGTGACATGGGTCTCCATTCTCGATTATCGTTACTGCAGCAGTAACGATGTAGTTCGTCGCTCCTGCGGCAGCACACATCACTCCGTGTGACACCGCAGAAACGAGGAACCTCTCCTTACCTGCCTCCCAGCCGCTATGAGGAAGGAAGGAGGTGGGCGGGATGTTCCGGCCACTCATCTCCGCCCCTCCGCTGCTATTGGGCGGTCGCTCAGTGACGTCGCTGTGACGCCGCACGGACCGCCCCCTTAGAAAGGAGGCGGTTCGCCGGTCACAGCGACGTCGCCGGGCAGGTAAGTATGTGTGACGGGTCTGGTCGGTGTTGTGCGGCATGGGCAGCGATTTACCCGTGTCGCGCAACAGATGGGGGCGGGTACCCACACTAGCGATATCGGGACCGATATCGCAGTGTGTAAAGTAGCCTTTAGTCACATGACCAAGACTGTATCTGTGTCCCTACAACACACTTGAGACAAATGTGTGTGTGAGCCTGCATTGTGGGGTATATATAATATATTATAGAGCTGGGAAGGATCATTCTAAGCAGTGAGCTGTTCCAGTATTTGTAGGAAAATACCCAGTAGAAGCATCAAACACAGCACCAATACCTCCCATCAGTATCCCACCACAGTGCCATGTAACCCATGCCCTACACTCCCATCTACACCAATACTATACAGGCACAAACTAGTATATCTGACTAAAAGCCCCCAAAATATGAAGAACGGCCTATAGTTGAGTGTGGATATAAAATCTATGTGAGCAGAGCTAGAATAGAAATCACTGATCGCATTGAAGTCATTCTGACCATAAATCACCATGATATCAAGGTGAGGAGTTGTGTGTTACTGCTGGGAGGAAAGGGTTAACAGTGGAATATTAAGGTGCATTTCTGTGTGCAGTGTTACTAGTCAATGTAACAATTCAGTATGAGCTGCTCTTGGTGCCGGGGGAGGGAGATGCTCTCCTGAGCAAGATAGATGGGGAATGAACATAATATCTATATAGTGTAAGGCAGGGGGTCTCAAACTCGGCTGGGTGTATGGGCCGCACAGAGGAAAAAAATATTTGGGGGGCTGCATTCTTTGCAAGACAAAGTGACATTTTTATTGGTACCATATATGTATATATATTTTTTTACACACCTTTGGATGACTGATTTTCAACATTTTTCACTTGTTTATTATAACAAATGTGCACATTCTTTGGTTAAATCTAAAAAAAATAAATGTGATGTTAAAAAAAAGTCATGCCTTATTTTGTTTTTTTTTACATTTTATCCCTTTCTTTTAACTAATAGTGTTACAATTATGACGCTAGCGTTTTGTGAAGGGAATGCTTTGCCTACTTCCGTGACTATGGCCTTCCGGAACTGCTGCATTTTGGCTGACCTCTCCGCCTCGGGAATAAGAGACATAAAGTTCTCCTTGTAGCGTGGGTCTAACAGTGTTACCAACCAGTAATGATTGTCGGCCAAGATGTTCTTAACGCGAGGGTCACGAGACAGGCAGCTTACCATAAAGTCATCCATGTGCGCCAGACTCTTAACAGCCATCACTTCAGTATCCAGACCAACACGATGACTGAACATGCTGTCCTCCTCCTTCTCCTCCTCCTCATCTACCCTGTCCTCTGGCCAGCCACGCTGAACTGAGCATATGACTGGTATGCATGTCATATCCTCAATTTGGCCGGAGAGTTGCTCCATGTCTTCATCTTCCTCCTCGTCATAGTCCTCCACTGCACGTTGTGATGAGACGAGGCTGGGCTATGTGTTATCACCCACACCCACTACTGTTTCTTGCTCCAACTCATCGTGTTCCGCCTGCAATGCATCATGTTTGGTTTTGAGCAGAGACCGTTTTAGAAGGCAGAGAAGCGGTATGGTGACGCTAATAATGGCGTCATCGCCGCTCACCATCTTGGTGGAGTCCTCAAAGTTTTGGAGGATGGTACATAGGTCGGACAACCATCTCCACTCCTCAGGTGTTATGTGTGGAGTTTGACCCATTTCCCGACGGCTTAGGTGATGCAGGTACTCAACAACTGCCCTCTTCTGCTCACATATCCTGATCAACATGTGCAGAGTTGAATTCCAACGCGTGGGGACATCACACACCAGTCTGTGAGCCGGAAGATGCAAACGACGCTGAAAGCCGGCAAGGCCGGCTGAAGCAGTAGGTGACTTTCGAAAATGTGCAGACAGGCGGCGAACTTTTACCAGCAGATCAGACAGCTCTGGGTATGACTTTAGAAACCGCTGAACCACGAGGTTGAGCACATGGGCCATGCATGGAACATGTGTCAGCTGGCCTCGCCTCAAAGCCGCCACTAGGTTCCGGCCATTGTCACACACAACCTTTCCTGGCTTTAGGTTCAGAGGTGTGAGCCAGTGATCTGCATGCTGTTTTAGAGCTGTCCACACCTCTTCTGCATTGTGGGATTTGTCACTTATGCAGATTAGCTGCAGCACAGCCTGTTGCCGCTTCGCCGAGGCAGTGCTGCAGTGCTTCCAGCTTGGGACTGGTGTGGAGGGTAAAGTGGATGAGGATGCGCAGGAGGAGGAGGAGGCTGAAGAGCATGACATTCCGGAGCTGTAGAGTGTGGGTGAAACCCTGACTGAGGTAGGGCCTGCAAACCTTGGTGTGGGAAGGACTTGTTCCGTTCCTCGCTCAAACTGGGTCCCAGCTGGGCTGGGCTGGGTCCCTACCCGGCTGGGTAGGGCGTTGTGGGGGGTTTGTCTATCTCCGTTTGAGGTGAGTTTGTTTAAGTTAGCCTTTTCTTTGGCGTTTTTTGGAGCCCTGCGGGTTGGGGAGTTGGTATCGCCCAGTAAGGCGTTCCCCGGGGGCTTAGATTGGGGTGACATTGTCAGTGGAAAACGGAGTTGAATTTTGGATTAGGAAATCGAAAACTGATCAGACAGGTGTGGGTAGACTAGTCCGTTTGGGGATGGTTGTGGCATCTGATATGTGCCCGTTCAAGTGTCTCGGGAATTTTCAACAGATCCGTCCGAAGGTGGATGGCCCCTTATTATGTCACGAGGATGGGTCCTTTTTATCGAGATACCAATTTGTGAGTGTTTTTAGGGCATGTTTGAAGTCGTTGGGGTTAGATCCGAAGTCTTTCGGATTGGGGCAGCGACGGAGGCCTCTATATGCGGCCTACCGGAGGAGACAGTTAAGCAGATTGGTAGGTGGAAGTCGCAGCGCTTTAAGTCGTATGTACGTCCCCAGGTGGTTGTTGGCAATTGAGGGGAAAAGGGGGGGTATTAGGGTAGCAATGGGGGGGGGTGAGAGTGTGTGTTTTTTGTCAATTTGGTTTGGTGAGGCAATAAAATGGTGTCGTCTGTACATTTTGTATTGCAGAAGCACCCCCCCTTCCTTCCCTGGTCTGGATCCTTGGCCACTCTTATGTGTATTGGGGAGCCCGACGAGCGGACGCGAGATGGAACGGGAGACAGCTAGGTTTTGAGAAGGACCTGGCTCTCGTGCGATGGCTCGGTGTTCGGGGGTTAGGGTGGAACAGGGTGTTGCAGGAGGTGCATAGATACGCCCGGTTGGACAGACCTCCTGACATGTTAGTGTTGCATGCCGGGGGGAATGATTTGGGTGGGCGTCCTTTTCGAATCTTGATAAAGGACATCAAACATGATTTGTTACGGTTATGGGTGTCGTTTCCAGGTCTAACGATAGTCTGGTCGGAGATAGTAGCGAGAAAGAGTTGGCAGAAAGCGCGGTCAGTTGACAGGTTGAACAAGGCGCGGGCGAAGGTTAATAGGGCGATCTCGAAGTTTGTTAGTCGGAACGGGGGTATAGCAATACGGCATGTTGAGTTGGAAAGGACGGAAGAGGAATTTTGGTTGGCTGACGGGGTACACCTTAATGCGGTGGGAACTGACTTATGGGCTCTTGGCTTGCAGGGAGGTATTGAGAGGGCCCTTTGGTTGCGGGGGGTCTCAGGCACTTGAAGGGTTTCAAGGTGCCTTCGTTGTGGTGTTGTTTATTGGTGGGTCCTTGAAGTTGGTTTAAAATTGGTTCGGGGATTCATCCGGGTATGGATCCCCTCATTGGCAGAATTGATGGTCCCCTGGTGATTTTGGGGGGGAACCCCGACGGGGTATGTCGGGGCCCCTGGGGGTGTGGTTGGGGTTGACGGAGGATTAACCCTTACCATTTGGTGCTCCTGAGCCAGTGTGGGTAACGGCTGGGAGCAAGTTGAGGTTTTTTATTGCTCGGTTATGGGAATCACCAGGGTTTTGGTAGCTTCAAGGACCTTACCACATTGCAAATTTTATTGGTTATGTATTCTTGTTAATAAAATGGCTGCTATGGCCAAAATTATCCAAAGATAAATTTGTGTCTGTGTAATTACTTTTAAATAAGAAATGGGAATGGAGGTGTGGGGTATGAAAGGAAGACCGGAGTCAACAATTCCAGGGTCAAGCATGTTTATTTGCGTAAGCTTCGTTCCAGGGTAGAAAGGGTAAGAGTGCCTTTCAGAATTCGAAGTGGTCGGACTGTACGGACCACCAAGAACTGCAGGAGAGCTTGAACATCTTCCCATGGATTTGCGACATCCTCCCTCATCAGTTACGTAGGTAAGCAGGTTCTCAGCATTGCAGCCCATTTGTTGTCTTAAGTTAGTTAAGCGGGGTTAACTAACCTGTCAGTTCAGCCTCAGGTCTAAAGCAGAGGCCTGGACTCCACTCCTTACTCCTCACTCCACAACTCTCCTTAAAAACAACTGACTCCTTTTTCCTGCCCCGGGGTCTCCAGACCCCTAGGTGGGCGTTTCCTTCCGTCTGGTCCTGCCCACTGGTGTGCCTGTCTTTCCCTGGGGGAGGTGACTAGGATTTTCTGGTTGGCTTTGTGTGACTTAGGTGAGGGAAGTTGTTATGCGGGGGCCTATGTGTGACTACCTGCAGTGTCAGGGCGTCACATATGTATGTGTGTATGTCTGCTAAAGGAATCCGCACCGTCATATTTACAAACACAAAATTTTGCAGACACCTCATGTGACTCAGGGAACGTTGTAGACTATGTTTTAACAGGAATATTTAACCCCGCGCTTTACAGTTACTCTCCAAAAAACCTGCCTCCATTAAACTGAATGGAGGTGGGAGCTGCAAGTTATTAATAGCAGCTGTGATTGGTTGCTATAGGAACAAAGGACATTCATAGTATAAGAAGCTTATGTGTGAGATAATATGATGTCAGTGGGGAGACAGATAGAGAGAGACAGACACAGACTGAGAGACAAACAGACAGAGACAGATAGGCATAGACAGACAGGGAAAGAGACAGAGACAAACAGACAGAGGCAGACAGGGAAAGAGACAGACAGAGATAGACAGGGAAAAAAGGCAGACAGACAGAGACAGAGAAAGAGACAGAGGCAGATAGGGAAACAGACAGAGACAAACATACAGAGACAGGCAGGAGAAAAGGCAGACCGACAGGGAAAGAGACAGACAGGGGAAGAGACAGACAGAGAGAGACAGACAGATAGAGACAGACAAAGAAATACAGAGATAGACAGGGAAAGAGACAAACGGGGAATGAGTCAGACAGAGAGAGACAAAGAGAGACAGGCAGAGAGAGACAGAGAAAGAGACAGACAGGGGAAGAGAAAGACAGAGACAGACAAAGAAATACAGAGACAGACAGGGGAAGAGACAGACAGGGGAAGAGACAGACAGGGGAAGAGACAGACAGACAGGGAAAGAGACAGACCTGGAAAAGAGACAGACCTGGAAAAGAGACAGGCCTGGAAAAGAGACAGACAGACATAGAAACAGACAGCCACAAAGAGAGAGAGAGACAGACAGACACAGAGAGACAGACAGAGATAGAGAGACAGACAGACATGGATAGAGATAGAGACACACAGAGACAGACAGATGACAGAGACTGGGAGAGAGACAGACAGAAGCATAAATCCCTAACTAAAACTTAACATTTAATGATAGTTTTAAAAGGTAAAAAAACACAAATCATGTAAATAGAATGACTCTCTTCTGTGCATAGAGTCAACATTTTGTGTTTGTAAATATGACGGTGCGGATTCCTTTAGCAGACATACACACATACATATGTGACGCCCTGACACTGCAGGTAGTCACACATAGGCCCCCGCATAACAACTTCCCTCACCTAAGTCACACAAAGCCAACCAGAAAACCCTAGTCACCTCCCCCAGGGAAAGACAGGCACACCAGTGGGCAGGACCAGACGGAAGGAAACGCCCACCTAGGGGTCTGGAGACCCCGGGGCAGGAAAAAGGAGTCAGTTGTTTTTAAGGAGAGTTGTGGAGTGAGGAGTAAGGAGTGGAGTCCAGGCCTCTGCTTTAGACCTGAGGCTGAACTGACAGGTTAGTTAACCCCGCTTAACTAACTTAAGATAACAAATGGGCTGCAATGCTGAGAACCTGCTTACCTACGTAACTGATGAGGGAGGATGTCGCAAATCCATGGGAAGATGTTCAAGCTCTCCTGCAGTTCTTGGTGGCCCGTACAGTCCGACCACTTCGAATTCTGAAAGGCACTCTTACCCTTTCTACCCTGGAACGAAGCTTAGGCAAATAAACATGCTTGACCCTGGAATTGTTGACTCCGGTCTTCCTTTCATACCCCACACCTCCATTCCCATTTCTTATTTAAAAGTAATTACACAGACACAAATTTATCTTTGGATAATTTTGGCCATAGCAGCCATTTTATTAACAAGAATACATAACCAATAAAATTTGCAATGTGGTAAGGTCCTTGAAGCTACCAAAACCCTGGTGATTCCCATAACCGAGCAATAAAAAACCTCAACTTGCTCCCAGCCATTACCCACACTGGCTCAGGAGCACCAAATGGTAAGGGTTAATCCTCCGTCAACCCCAACCACACCCCCAGGGGCCCCGACATACCCCGTCGGGGTTCCCCCCCAAAATCACCAGGGGACCATCAATTCTGCCAATGAGGGGATCCATACCCGGATGAATCCCCGAACCAATTTTAAACCAACTTCAAGGACCCACCAATAAACAACACCACAACGAAGGCACCTTGAAACCCTTCAAGTGCCTGAGACCCCCCGCAACCAAAGGGCCCTCTCAATACCTCCCTGCAAGCCAAGAGCCCATAAGTCAGTTCCCACCGCATTAAGGTGTACCCCGTCAGCCAACCAAAATTCCTCTTCCGTCCTTTCCAACTCAACATGCCGTATTGCTATACCCCCGTTCCGACTAACAAACTTCGAGATCGCCCTATTAACCTTCGCCCGCGCCTTGTTCAACCTGTCAACTGACCGCGCTTTCTGCCAACTCTTTCTCGCTACTATCTCCGACCAGACTATCGTTAGACCTGGAAACGACACCCATAACCGTAACAAATCATGTTTGATGTCCTTTATCAAGATTCGAAAAGGACGCCCACCCAAATCATTCCCCCCGGCATGCAACACTAACATGTCAGGAGGTCTGTCCAACCGGGCGTATCTATGCACCTCCTGCAACACCCTGTTCCACCCTAACCCCCGAACACCGAGCCATCGCACGAGAGCCAGGTCCTTCTCAAAACCTAGCTGTCTCCCGTTCCATCTCGCGTCCGCTCGTCGGGCTCCCCAATACACATAAGAGTGGCCAAGGATCCAGACCAGGGAAGGAAGAGGGGGTGCTTCTGCAATACAAAATGTACAGACGACACCATTTTATTGCCTCACCAAACCAAATTGACAAAAAACACACACTCTCACCCCCCCCCATTGCTACCCTAATACCCCCCCCCTTTTCCCCTCAATTGCCAACAACCACCTGGGGACGTACATATGACTTAAAGCGCTGCGACTTCCACCTACCAATCTGCTTAACTGTCTCCTCCGGTAGGCCGCATATAGAGGCCTCCGTCGCTGCCCCAATCCGAAAGACTTCGGATCTAACCCCAACGACTTCAAACATGCCCTAAAAACACTCACAAATTGGTATCTCGATAAAAAGGACCCATCCTCATGACATAATAAGGGGCCATCCACCTTCGGACGGATCTGTTGAAAATTCCCGAGACACTTGAACGGGCACATATCAGATGCCACAACCATCCCCAAACGGACTAGTCTACCCACACCTCTCTGATCAGTTTTCGATTTCCTAATCCAAAATTCAACTCCGTTTTCCACTGACATAATGTCACCCCAATCCAAGCCCCCGGGGAACGCCTTACTGGGCGATACCAACTCCCCAACCCGCAGGGCTCCAAAAAACGCCAAAGAAAAGGCTAACTTAAACAAACTCACCTCAAACGGAGATAGACAAACCCCCCACAACGCCCTACCCAGCCGGGTAGGGACCCAGCCCAGCCCAGCTGGGACCCAGTTTGAGCGAGGAACGGAACAAGTCCTTCCCACACCAAGGTTTGCAGGCCCTACCTCAGTCAGGGTTTCACCCACACTCTACAGCTCCGGAATGTCATGCTCTTCAGCCTCCTCCTCCTCCTGCGCATCCTCATCCACTTTACCCTCCACACCAGTCCCAAGCTGGAAGCACTGCAGCACTGCCTCGGCGAAGCGGCAACAGACTGTGCTGCAGCTAATCTGCATAGGTGACAAACCCCACAATGCAGAAGAGGTGTGGACAGCTCTAAAACAGCATGCAGATCACTGGCTCACACCTCTGAACCTAAAGCCAGGAAAGGTTGTGTGTGACAATGGCCGGAACCTGGTGGCGGCTTTGAGGCGAGGCCAGCTGACACATGTTCCATGCATGGCCCATGTGCTCAACCTCGTGGTTCAGCGGTTTCTAAAGTCATACCCAGAGCTGTCTGATCTGCTGGTAAAAGTTCGCTGCCTGTCTGCACATTTTCGAAAGTCACCTACTGCTTCAGCCGGCCTTGCCGGCTTTCAGCGTCGTTTGCATCTTCCGGCTCACAGACTGGTGTGTGATGTCCCCACGCGTTGGAATTCAACTCTGCACATGTTGATCAGGATATGTGAGCAGAAGAGGGCAGTTGTTGAGTACCTGCATCACCTAAGCCGTCGGGAAATGGGTCAAACTCCACACATAACACCTGAGGAGTGGAGATGGATGTCCGACGTATGTACCATCCTCCAAAACTTTGAGGACTCCACCAAGATGGTGAGCGGCGATGACGCCATTATTAGCGTCACCATACCGCTTCTCTGCCTTCTAAAACGGTCTCTGCTCAAAACCAAACATGATGCATTGCAGGCGGAACACGATGAGTTGGAGCAAGAAACAGTAGTGGGTGTGGGTGATAACACATAGCCCAGCCTCGTCTCATCACAACGTGCAGTGGAGGACTATGACGAGGAGGAGGATGAAGACATGGAGCAACTCTCCGGCCAAATTGAGGATATGACATGCATACCAGTCATATGCTCAGTTCAGCGTGGCTGGCCAGAGGACAGGGTAGATGATGAGGAGGAGGAGGAGGAGGAGGAGAAGGAGGAGGACAGCATGTTCAGTCATCGTGTTGGTCTGGATACTGAAGTGATGGCTGTTAAGAGTCTGGCGCACATGGATGACTTTGTGGTAAGCTGCCTGTCTCGTGACCCTCGCGTTAAGAACATCTTGGCCGACAATCATTACTGGTTGGTAACACTGTTAGACCCACGCTACAAGGAGAACTTTATGTCTCTTATTCCCGAGGCGGAGAGGTCAGCCAAAATGCAGCAGTTCCGGAAGGCCATAGTCACGGAAGTAGGCAAAGCATTCCCTTCACAAAACGCTAGCGTCATAATTGTAACACTATTAGTTAAAAGAAAGGGATAAAATGTAAAAAAAAACAAAATAAGGCATGACTTTTTTTTAACATCAAATTTTTTTTTTTTAGATTTAACCAAAGAATGTGCACATTTGTTATAATAAACAAGTGAAAAATGTTGAAAATCAGTCATCCAAAGGTGTGTGAAAAAAATATATATATATGGTACCAATAAAAATGTCACTTTGTCCTGCAAAGAATGCAGCCCCCCAAATTATTTTTTTCCTCTGTGCGGCCCATACACCCAGCCGAGTTTGAGACCCCCTGCCTTACACTAT
The DNA here is from genome assembly GCF_048569485.1 of Anomaloglossus baeobatrachus. Taxonomy (NCBI): domain Eukaryota; kingdom Metazoa; phylum Chordata; class Amphibia; order Anura; family Aromobatidae; genus Anomaloglossus; species Anomaloglossus baeobatrachus. The sequence continues at coordinate 168,690 of NW_027445272.1, forward strand.
ATAGATATCATGTTAATTCCCCATCTATCTTGCTCAGGAGAGCATCTCCCTCCCCCGGCACCAAGAGCAGCTCATATTGAATTGTTACATTGACTAGTAACACTGCACACAGAAATGCACCTTAATATTCCACTGTTAACCCTTTCCTCCCAGCAGTAACACACAACTCCTCACCTTGATATCATGGTGATTTATGGTCAGAATGACTTCAATGCGATCAGTGATTTCTATTCTAGCTCTGCTCACATAGATTTTATATCCACACTCAACTATAGGCCGTTCTTCATATTTTGGGGGCTTTTAGTCAGATATACTAGTTTGTGCCTGTATAGTATTGGTGTAGATGGGAGTGTAGGGCATGGGTTACATGGCACTGTTGTGGGATACTGATGGGAGGTATTGGTGCTGTGTTTGATGCTTCTACTGGGTATTTTCCTACAAATACTGGAACAGCTCACTGCTTAGAATGATCCTTCCCAGCTCTATAATATATTATATATACCCCACAATGCAGGCTCACACACACATTTGTCTCAAGTGTGTTGTAGGGACACAGATACAGTCTTGGTCATGTGACTAAAGGCTACTTTACACACTGCGATATCGGTCCCGATATCGCTAGTGTGGGTACCCGCCCCATCTGTTGCGCGACACGGGCAAATCGCTGCCCATGCCGCACAACACCGACCAGACCCGTCACACATACTTACCTGACCGGCGACGTCGCTGTGACCGGCGAACCGCCTCCTTTCTAAGGGGGCGGTCCGTGCGGCGTCACAGCGACGTCACTGAGCGACCGCCCAATAGCAGCGGAGGGGCGGAGATGAGTGGCCGGAACATCCCGCCCACCTCCTTCCTTCCTCATAGCGGCTGGGAGGCAGGTAAGGAGAGGTTCCTCGTTTCTGCGGTGTCACACGGAGTGATGTGTGCTGCCGCAGGAGCGACGAACTACATCGTTACTGCTGCAGTAACGATAATCGAGAATGGAGACCCATGTCACCGATGAGCGATTTTGCACGTTTTTGCAACGATGCAAAATCGCTCATAGGTGTCACACGCAGCAACATCGCTAATGCGGCCGGATGTGCGTCACAAATTCCGTGACCCCAACGACTCCGCATTAGCGATGTCGCAGCGTGTAAAGCCCCCTTTAGTGGGAGTGGTGTACAGGGTCTTAGCAGTAAAGAGTATTCCATATTTCTGCCAGATACCCACAGAGATATTGAAATCTGAAAAAAGAGACTTCTGCTCATTGAAGGTAAGAACTGCTCACATAGCGTTCAACTCCACAGCAAACAAGTGCTCTAGCACTGGCATCTCAGCAGGGATATTCCCCTACTACACATGTGTGTCTGGGTCGCTGTGACAGTTTACAGGACATAACTCAAGGCACCTAGATAGAAGGCAGAGGTACTGGGATTGGTTGGTTTTTGGTGACGGAGGTGCAGGGGCTGGCGCCCATGTGCAGTGCTGGCTAAGGTATATTGATGATATTTTGATTTTTTGGCAGGGCACTGTGGAGCAGCTCGAGACATTTATGGAGGAACTTAATAACAACACCTTTAACATCAGATTGACGCATAAGCATAGCAGCAGTTGCGTTGACTTCCTGGATATTAAAATTTCATTCGGTTCTGAGCGAATTGTTCAGACCGACGTCCATAGGAAGGAAACATCAGTCAACGCACTGCTGCATGCTTCTTCTGCTCATACCCCCTCCACCATCCGGGCCGTACCGACTGGCCAGTTCCTCAGGATGAAGCAAATTTGTTCGTCAGACACTGCTTTTGAACAACAGTCTGCCGACCTCCAGCGCCATAGGGGTGGCAAAGGCGGTCTTCCCCCGGTCTGCCTCAGCAACGGACACTAGCCAATAGTGACTAGTGAGATCAAGGGTAGAAAAATAATTTGCAGTTCTCAATGCAGCTAGCGATTCCTCAATACGGGGGAGTGGTGCTGTCCTTCTTCTTTAACAGGACCAACGGAGCTGCCCAAAGGCTACAACTGTCACGGATAACCCCAGCCGCCTTCATGTTGCTCAACATGTCCTTGGTACACTGGTAATGTGAAGGTGGTATTGGCTTATAGCTCTCTTTGATGGGTGGGTGTGCACCTGTGGGGATGTAGTGTTGGACCCCTTTTATTCCCCCAAAATCTAGCGGATGTTTGCTGAAGACTTGCTCGCTCGTATTCTTGCACTACCCTGTGGACCCGCTTCTTGTGATGTGAAGGTGTGGAGTCAGTGCCTACGTGTAATTCCTTACACCACTCCTCTGGCTGACTTGGTGAGCAGTCACTGACTGGGTGGGGTGCAGTAATAGTGGATGCTGCTACTTGGATAGCATGTGTATCTACTGTGAACAGCTTATCAATGGTGGCAAGGCGGGGCAGCTTAACCTCCTGCTCTCCGCAGTTTAACACTCTCACGGGCACTCTTCCCTTCCGCACTAATGAATAAAACTATGATGTAAATATCATATAGATACCCCACAATTGTAAATAAAGGTAGGTTATGGGAAAAGGGGGAACAGGGAAAGAGGAAAATAGTGTAATAAAGTATACCTTCTGGGGGTGAGAGGAAATGGCAGCACAGCCAGTGGAGGTGAAGCAAAAGGAAGCCTGCAACTAAAGAGTTGAGAGCGTTATCACATGGTGACTGAGCCTGATTGTAAAGGGAGCATAGAGTGGAGCATACTCTGGGCACGTTAGAACCCAAGTTCTTAAACCATGAATATGGACCCCTTTTATTCTCCCAAAGTCTAGCGGATGTTTGCTGAAGACTTGCTCGTATTCTTGCACTACCCTGTGGACCCGCTTCTTGTGATGTGAAGGTGTGGAGTCAGTGCCTACGTGTAATTCCTTACACCACTCCTCTGGTTGACTTGGTGAGCTGTCACTGAATGGGTGTGGTGAAGTAACGGTGGATGCTGTGGCTTGGATATCATATTAAATATAGGGACCCCCATACAGTAGTATGAGAATTTTTTTTGTATTCAATGATCGGTATTACCTTCAGGGGCGCGGCACGTGGACGTGCGTTCCATTAGCCTCACTGCATTCCACTCCCATACAGGAAGTGGGCGCAGCTATTACTACGGTCGCACATAAAAGAACCCACAGCCACTACTGCACACAGCTGACTCCACCACTGGAAACCCACTTCTACACCAACGCAGGTAAGACAGGATCGGCACCTCTATGCTCCCGTTACAATCAGGCTCAGTCACCATGTGATAATGCTCTCAACAATTTAGTTGCAGGCTTCCCCTTGCTTCACCTCCACTGGCTGTGCTGCCATTTCCTCTCCCCCCTGGAAGGTATACTTTATTACACTATTTTCCTGTTTCCCTCTTCTCCCTTTTCCCATAACCTACCTTTATCTGCATTTGTGGGGTATCTATATACTATTTATATCACAGTTTTATTCATTAATACGGAAGGGAAGAGTGCGCGTGAGAGTGTTGAACTGCGGAGAGCAAGAGGTTAAGCTGCCCCGATTTGCCACCATTGATAAGCTGTTCACAGTAGATACACATGCTATCCAAGCAGCAGCAGCATCCACCATTACTGCACCCCACCCAGTCAGTGACAGCTCACCAAGTCAGCCAGAGGAGTGGTGTCAGGAATTACACGTAGGCACTGACTACACACCTTCACATCACAAGAAGGGGGTGCAAGTGTGACGCCCTGGACTAGCCAGTTAGTCACAGACATAACACACACACACCCCCTTTCCCGGATAGTTACACTAGTCAGACACAAAACCGTTGTTGCCTCCCTCCAGGGGCTGATGTCCACACCAGGTGGGGCGGAGCCAGGCGGTTGGCCCCACCCACCAAGGAGTTCACAGGCCTGGAGGTGGGAAAACCAGTCAGTTAGTTGAAGTTCAGTTTAGAGTTGAACCGTGGAGGTAGTGAGTTCAGTGAGGAGGCCAGTTTTGGGTAGGAGTGCAAAACTGCTAGTGTCTGGGTCAGATCCCAGGCACTATGGGGAGATAAGGTATGCACACCAGTGACTATGTAAGGGGAATACATGAAATAGCAGAAACTGCAGTGTGAATACTGACTTGAAAATTTCAATAGCTATATGCAAGAGTGAATATGTGAAAAATGGAATCTGCATTACTGCCATGAACATATGAATCAAGAGAAATTTAGCTACTGAATTGATCAATGCAATAGAGCCCCAACACTACGCCAAAGTATTTCTCTACGTTGGGGTCCCTAGCTTGTGTGTGTCCTCTCATGCAGTTAAAAAACCTACCGTGTATGGGAAGCTGAGACCCAGGCTATTTATGCGTATGATATGGATTGGCAATAGGTGTGGTTGGGGAGGGTTCACAAACGAAAAAATACTAACAAATAGGAATAACGTTTGGAACACCATTCTAAGTCCGAACTGGGTGCAAAAACCTAAAAAAACATCACTATGGGGAGATAAGGTATGCACACCAGTGACTATGTAAGGGGAATACATGAAATAGCAGAAACTGCTGTGTGAATACTGACTTGAAAAATCCAATAGCATTAATTCACATAATCCTAGTGACTGCGCACACAACATGGCCAAACGAAAACAAAAGACAGTACCTGGCCATTCAATCCAATGGAAACTCATAGGCAACACAGTCCATTAGACTAGGCAATTACATGCAGCCAAACAAAGTTCATGGGCCTTGCCTCAGAGTCGAACCCACAACCTCTTGGAGAACAAGCAAAGAGCCTACCACTAAACCAACTCAGTGAAGTTGGAAACCGACTCTACATTAATTAACATAATCCTAGTGACTGCGCACACAACATGGCCAAACAAATGCAAAAGACATTATCTGGCCTATCAATCCAATGGAAACTCATAGGCAACACAGTCCATTAGACTAGGCACTTACATGCAGCCATGTAAAGTTCATGGGCATTGCCTCAGAGTCGAACCCACAACCTCTTGGAGAACAAGCAAAGAGCCTACCACTAAACCAACTCAGAGAAGTTGGAAACCGACTCTACATTAATTAACATAATCCTAGTGACTGCGCACACAACATGGCCAAACAAAAGCAAAAGACAATACGTGGCCTATCAATCCAACGGAAACTCATAGGTAACACAGTACATTGGACTAGGCAATTACATGCAGCCATACAAAGCCCATGGGCCTTGCCCCAGAGTCAAACCCACAACCTCTCATAGCCAAGGTAAAGAGCCTACCAATACACCAACACAGAGGAGTGGAAAACCGTTTCTACATTAATTCACATAATCCTAGTGACTGCGCACACAACATGGCCAAACAAAAGCAAAAGACAGTACCTGGCCTATCAATCCAATGGAAACTCATAGGCAACACAGTCCATTGGACTAGACAATTACATGGAGACATACAAAGTCCATGGGCCTTGCCTCAGAGTCAAACCCACAACTTCTCGCAACCAAGCAAAGAGCCTACCACTACACTAACACAGAGAAGTGGGAAACTGATTCTACATTAATTCACATAATCCTACCGACTGCGCACACAACATGGCCAAACAAAAGACAATACCTGGCCTATTCATTCAATGAAAACTCATGGGCAACACAGTCCATTGGACTAGGCAATTACATTCAACCATACAAAGTCCATGGGCTTTGCCTCAAAGTCAAACCCACAACTTCTTGTAACCCAAGGAAAGAGCCTACCACTACACCAACACAGAGAAGAGAATGACTCTACATTAATTCACATAATCCTAGTGACTGCGCACACAACATGACCAAACGAAAACAAAAGACAGTCCCTGGCCTATCAATCCAATGGAAACTCATAGACAACATAGTCCATTGGACTACGCAATTACATGCAGCCATACAAAGTCCATGGGCCTTGCCTCAGAGTCATACCCACAATCTCTGGCAGAACAAGCAAAGAGCCTACAACTTCACCAACACAAAGAAGTAGGAAGCTGCGTCTACATTAATTCACATAATCCTAGTGACTGCGCACACAACATGGCCAAACAAAAGCAAAAGACAGTACCTGGCCTATCAATCCAATGGGAACTCATAGGCAACACAGTTAATTGAACTAGGCAATTACATGCAGCCATACAAACTCCATGGGCCTTGCCTCAGAGTCAAACCCACAACCTCGTGCAGCTAAGCAAAGAGCCTTCCACTACAGCAACACAGAGAACTGGGAAACTGATTCTACATTAATTCACATAATCCTACCGACTGCGCACACAACATAACCAAACAAAAGATAATACCTGGCCAATCAATCCAATGGAAACTCAAAGGCAACACAGTCCATTGGACTAGGCAATTACATGCAGCCATATAAAGTCCATGGGCTTTGCCTCAGAGTCAAACCCACAATTTCTCGCAGCCCAAGCAAAGAGCCTACCACTACACCAAGACAGAGAAGTTGGAAACTGAGTTTACATTAGTTCACATAATCCTAGTGACTGCGCACACAACATGGCCAAACAAAAGCAAAAGACAGTACCTGGCCTATCAATCCAATGGGACCTCATAGGCAACACAGTTAATTGAAATAGGCAATTACATGCAGCCATACAAACACCATGGGCCTTGCCTCAGAGTCGAACCCACAACCTCTCGCAGCTTAAGCAAAGAGACTACCACTACACCAACACAGAGAAGTAGGTGAATGACTCTACATTAATTCACATAATCCTAGTGACTGCGCACACAACATGGCCAAACAAAAGCAAAAGACAGTACCTGGCCTATCAATCCAATAGAAACTCATAGGCAAAGCAATCAATTGGACTAGGCAATTACATGCAGCCATACAAAGTCCATGGGCCTTGCCTCAAAGTTGAACTCACAACCTCTCGCAGCTCAAGCAAAGAGCCTACCACTACACCAACACAGAGAAATGTAAACCTGACTCTACATTAATTCACATAATCCTAGTGACTGCGCACACAACATGGCCAAACGAAAACAAAAGACAGTAACTGGCCTATCAATCCAATAGAAACTCATAGGCAACACAGTCCATTGGACTAAGCAATTACATGCAGCCATTCAAAGTCCATGAGCCTTGCATTAGAGTCGAACCCACAACCTCTCGCAGCCCAAGCAAAGAGCCTACCACTACACCAACACAGAGAAGTGGGAAACTGACTCTACATTAATTCCCATAACCCTAGTGACTGCGCACACAACATGGTCAAACAAAAGCAAAAGGCAGTACCTGGCCTATCAATCCAATGGAAACTCATAGGCAACATAGTCCATTGGACTAGGCAATTACATGCAGTCATACAAAGTCCATGGGCTTTGCCGCAGAGTCAAACCCACAATTTCTCGCAGCCCAAGCAAAGAGCCTACCACTACACCAACACAGAGAAGTTGGAAACTAAGTTTACATTAGTTCACATAATCCTAGTGACTGCGCACACAACATGGCCAAACAAAAGCAAAAGACAGTACCTGGCCTATCAATCCGATGGGAACTCATAGGCAACACAGTCAATTGAACTAGGCGATTACATGCAGCCATACAAACTCCATGGGCCTAGCCTCAGAGTCGAACCCACAACCTCTCGCAGCTTAAGCAAAGAGACTACCACTACACCAACACAGAGAAGTAGGTGAATGACTCTACATTAATTCACATAATCCTAGTGACTGCGCACACAACATGGCCAAACAAAAGCAAAAGACAGTACCTGGCATATTAATCCAATGGAAACTCATAGGCAACGCAATCCTTTGGACTAGGCAATAACATGCAGCCATACAAAGTCCATGGGCCTTGCCTCAGAGTCAAAACCACTACCTCTCAAAGCCCAAGCAAAGAGCCTACCACTACACCAACACAGAGAAGTGCGAAACTGACTCAACATAAATTCACATAATCCTAGTGACTGCGCACACAACATGGCCAAACAAAAGCAATAGACAGTCCCTGGCCTATCAATCCAATGGAAACTCATAGACAACATAGTCCATTGGACTAGGCAATTACATGCAGCCATACAAAGTCCATGGGCTTTGCCTCAGAGTCAAACCACAACTGCTCGCAGCCCAAGCAAAGAGCCTACCACTACACCAACTCAGAGAAGTAGGAGAATGATTCTACATTAATTCACATAATCCTAGTGACTGCGCACACAACATGGCCAAACAAAAGCAAAAGACAGTACCTGGCCTATCATTCCAATTGAAACTCATAGGTAACATAGTCCATTGGACTAGGCAATAACATGCAGCCATACAAAGTCCATGGGCCTTGCCTCAGAGTCGAACTCACAACCTCTCGCAGCCCAAGAAAAAAGCCTACCACTACGGCAACACAGAGAAGTGTGAAACTGACTCTACATTAATTCACATAATCCTAGTGACTGCGCACACAACATGGCCAAACAAAAGCAAAAGACAGTACCTGGCCTATCATTCCAATTGAAACTCATAGGTAACATAGTCCATTGGACTAGGCAATAACATGCAGCCATACAAAGTCCATGGGCCTTGCCTCAAAGTTGAACTCACAACCTCTCGCAGCTCTAGCAAAGAGCCTACAACTACATCAACACAGAGAAATGTGAACCTGACTCTACATTAATTCACATAATCCTAGTGACTGCGCACACAACATGGCCAAACAAAAGAAAATACCTGGCCTATCAATCCAATGGAAACTCATAGGCAACACAGTCCATTAGACTAGGCAAATACAAGCAGCCATACAAAGCCCATGGGCCTTGCCCCAGAGTCGAACCCACAACCTCTTGTAGCCCAAGCAAAGAGCCTACAAATACACCAACACAGAGAAGTGGAAAACTGATTCTACATTAATTCACATAATCCTAGTGACTGCGCACACAACATGGCCAAACAAAAGCAAAAGACATTACCTGGCCTATAAATCCAATAGAAACTCATAGGCAAAGCAATCAATTGGACTAGGCAATTACATGCAGCCATACAAAGTCCATGGGCCTTGCCTCAGAGTCGAACCCACAACTAGAGATGAGCGAACCGGTCGCGGTTCGGCTCGAGGTCGGTTCGCCGAACGGGGGTCCCGTTCGAGTTCGGTTCGTCGAACGTTCGACGAACCGAACTCGAACCAATAGGCTATAATGGGAGGCAATCACAAACACATAAAAATGCATTATAAATGTACACAAACAGTTAATAAACATTGCCATAACACTTACCGGTCCCCGCGATCCCTTCTGCACTCTGTCTCCTGCCGCTATTCCATCCGATGATCGCTGAACCCTCCCGGTGACCTGCACTGCCAGCAGAGAAGCAGGACCTATCGTGACGTCAAAATAGCCATGTGACCAGTCACGTGGCTATTATCTCATTGGCTACAGACTGGTCACATGACTATGACGAGTCATGTAGGACCTGCGAGTGCATCTCTCCGGTACACGGTGCACATGTGTGTATCGCCGTGTACCGGCGACATGCTCTAGCACACGGTCCGCGTTCCGTTAGGGACCGGCTGACACAGCCGGTCATTAACGGAGGTTGCCATAGCAACGCAGTTAGCGGTGACGTCACCGCTAACCGCGGCTCCGAGAGCACCGTTGCTATGGTAACGCGTGTCAGCGTCTGAGAGCAGGGAGCCAGCGCTAAGCATTGTGCGCTGCTCCCTGCTCTGTGCACATGTAGCTGCAGCACACATCGGGTAATTAACCCCATGTGTGCTGTAACTAGGAGAGCAGGGAGCCAGCGCTCAGTGTGCGCTGCTCCCTGCTCTCTGCACGTGTAGCTGCGTGCGCTGGTAACCAAGGTAAATATCGGGTTGGTTACCCGATATTTACCTTAGTTACCAAGCGCAGCATCTTCCACGCGGCGCTGGGGGCTGGTCACTGGTTGCTGGTGAGCTCATCAGCAACTCGTGTAGCCACGCTCCAGCGATCCCTGCCAGGTCAGGTTGCTGGTGGGATCGCTGGAGCGTCGCTAGTGTGACATCTCACCAGCAACCTCCTAGCAACTTACCAGCGATCCCTATCGTTGCTGGGATCGCTGGTAAGTTGCTTAGTGTGACGGGGCCTTTACCGCTGTTACCGCTGACAGCCAGCACTGATCTGCACGCTGCTTCCCGTTTGTAGTGATGATTGTAGTTAGGATGAGGTTCCCCAGCCCCAAGTGATGAGCTGGGTAAACTCATCCTCACTACAATCGTCACTACTACTACACTAGAAAGAAAGAAGACAGAAGAGCAGGATCGTGGAGGGCTGACAGGGGGTAATAAAGATGGAGTCTCTAATGTGTCTGTGTATTTATTTCTATTAAAGTATTTTTTCTCTGTGTGGTGTTTTTTTTTAACCCTTTATTGGAGATTCTTAATGGCCGGGTCAAACGTGCCTGACATTAAGAATCTCTGGCTTAATACTGGCTAGTAAAACAAAGCCAGTATTAACTCATGATTACCCAACAAGCCACCCGGCTACAGGGCTGTTGGAAGAGTTGGATACAGCTCCAGATGATGGCGCTTCTATGAGAGCGCCATTTTCTGGGACGGCTGCGGACTGAAATTCGCAGCAGAGGCGCCCAGAAACCTCGGGCTAACCTGTGCTGCGGATTCCAATCCCCAGCTGCCTAGTTGTACCCGGCTGGACACAAAAATGGGGTGAAGCCCACGTCATTTGTTTTTTAATTATTTCATGAAATAAGTGAAATAATTAAAAAAAACGGGCTTCCCTATATTTTTGGTTCCCAGCCGGGTACAAATAGGCAACTGGGGGTTGGAGGCAGCCCGTGGCTGCCTGCTGTACCTGGCTAGCATACAAAAATATGGCGAAGCCCACGTCATTTTTTTGGTGGGAAAAAAAATTCTGCATACACTCCTGGATGGAGTATGCTGAGCCTTGTAATTCTGCAGATGCTGTCTGCTCTTCTCCATACAGACAGACAGCAGCTGCAGAACTACAAGGCTCAGCATACTCCATCCAGGACTGTATGCAGAAGTTTTTTGCCCCCTGAAAAAATTATGTGGGCTTCGCTATATTTTTGTATGCTAGCCAGGTACAGCAGGCAGGTACGGCTGCCCCCAACCCCCAGTTGCCTATTTGTACCCGGCTGGGAGACAAAAATAAAGGGAAGCCCTTTTTCTATTATTTCATGAATTTCATGAAATAATTAGAAAACAAATGACGTAGGCTTCGCCCCATTTTTGTGTCCAGCCAGGTACAACTAGGCAGCTGGGGATTGGAATCCGCAGCACAGGTTGGCCTGAGATTTCTGGGCACCACTGCTGCGAATTGCAGTCTGCAGTCGCCTCAGAAAATGGTATTTTCATAGAAGCGCCATCTTCAGGTGCTGTATCCAACTCTTCCAGCACCTGCCTGCTATACCTGGCTAGCATACAAAAATATGGCGAAGCTCACGTCCTTTTTTTTGTAGTTTTTTGGCAAAAAAAATAAAAAATGCTTCCCTGGATTTTCCATTGCCAGTGAAGGTAACATCAAGCAGTGGGGGTTAGCAGCCAGTAGCTGCTTGGATTACCCTTACCTAGCAATACAAAAAATGCAGCGGGAGCCCATATATATTTTTTTTAATTATTTATTTAAATAACTAAAAACAAAATGGGCTTCCCTGTATTTTGATTGCTGGACATCACAGTGCTGTAAAAATAAATCTTTAAAAAAATGACGTAGCGCTCCGCGGTATTTTTGATTCTCAGCGCAGATAAAGCAGACAGCTATGGGTTGCCACCCCAGTCTGCCTGCCGATACCTTGGTTGGCAATCAAAATACAGGGAAGCCCATTAATTTTTTCTATTTAAAAAATAGTTAAAAAAAAAATGACATTGGGTCCCCCCATTTTTGATAGCCAGCTAGGGTAAAGCAGACGGCTGTAGCCTGAAAACCACAGCTGGCAGCTTTACCGTGGTTGGGGATCCAATGTGGAGGTCCCCTCAGGCTCTTTTTTATAATTATTTTATAAATATTAATAATTACACAATAAAAGTAGGGTCTCCCCCAAATTGGATCACCAGCCAAGGTAAAGCGGACAGCTGTGGTCTGGTATTCTCAGGGTGGGAAGGTCCATAGTTATTGGGCCTTCACAGCCTAAAAATAGCAGGCCGCAGGCACCCCAGACGTGGCGCATCCACTAGATGCGCCAATCCTGGCGCTTCACCCCAGCTCATCCCGTGCCCTGGTGCAGTGGCAAACGGGGTAATAAATCGGGTTGATACTAGCTGTAAAGTCACCTGAGATCAAGCCCAGCAGTTTGTGATGTCATGGCGTCTATTAGATACCCAACATCATAAACTGTCAGTACTAACAAAAAAAAAAAAATCGACAAAAGAAATTTATTTGAAAAAACAGTCCCCAAAACATTTCCTCTTTCACCAATTTATTGTAAGAAAAAAAATAAAGGGGTCCCACGACGACTCTGGACCGTCTAGAATATGGGGGGGAGACACTCAGGGAACGTATCCCCCATTTTCTAGGAGTGCGGACCCTTCATGTGAGGAGTGTGGGTGCAATGAATCTGCACTCACTCTCCCCGGGTCCACAGCAGCAGAGTCCATGTCGTAATAGTTGCTACCAAAGCTGCAATGCCCTGCTCATGAGGTAAGGGCATGCCTAATCAGGAGAACTACTGTAGAGGAAGCTCTGCTCACTGGTATATAGATGCTCAGAGGTAATAATAGATAAAATTAGTGAGTAACCTCGGCACTCTAAATCTCCCAGACTAAGTCAGTAAGTCACAACGGATAGTAATGCAAAATCACTCTTTATTGGTCCGTATTAAGAAAAACATTTTTTTCATAAGCATATATGTTTTTGTCCAAAACAAGTTACAAATGACGTTTCGGCCTGAGCCTTCGTCAGATTGGACTTATCTGCATGTAATCATGAAAAATGACAATAATCAGTATCACATAAGAGTGAGAGAGCAATAACATAAACTCGAACAATGTAGAGGTACAATTGGGATGCAGCAAAAAAATTGCAACACAGCAAGAAATGAAACACATGATACAAATGTCATAATACAGTACAAGGACAATATAGTAATGACAAATATGGGGTCAGAGTAGGCTTAGACAGCTCTGGTACGAAAGAGATGTCAATCAAAGTAACATGTGCAGTAGGTGTAGAGCTACAGTATGCATGGCAGAGCTAATGGGTAGACCGACCATAGAAAAAGAACGGAGAAAAAATGGAGAAAAAGTGGAGAAAAAGTGGAGAAAAAGTGGAGAAAAAGTGGAGAAAAAGTGGAGAAAAAAGTGGAGAAAAAGTGGAGAAAAAGTGGAGAAAAAGTGGAGAAAAAGTGGAGAATAAGTGGAGAATAAGTGGAGAAAAAGTGGAGAATAAGTGGAGAAAAAAGTGGAGAAAAAGTGAAGAATAAGTGGAGAAAAAGTGGAGAAAAAATGGAGAAAAAAGTGGAGAAAAAGTGGAGAAAAAGTGGAGAAAAAGTGGAGAAAAGGTTGAGAAAAGGTTGAGAAAAGGTGGAGAATAAGTGGAGAATAAGTGGAGAAAAAGTGGAGAAAAAGTGGAGAAAAAGTGGAGAAAAAGTGGAGAAAAAAGTGGAGAAAAAAGTGGAGAAAGTGGAGAAAAAGTGGAGAAAAAGTGGAGAAAAAGTGGAGAAAAAATGGAGAAAAAGTGGAGAAAAAGTGGAGAATAAGTGGAGAAAAAGTGGAGAAAAAGTGGAGAATAAGTGGAGAAAAAATGGAGAAAAAGTGGAGAAAAAGTGGAGAAAAAGTGGAGAAAAAGTGGAGAATAAGTGGAGAAAAAGTGGAGAATAAGTGGAGAATAAGTGGAGAAAAAGTGGAGAAAAAGTGGAGAAAAAGTGGAGAAAAAGTTGAGAAAAGATTGAGAAAAGGTTGAGAAAAGGTGGAGAAAAAGTGGAGAAAAAAGTGGAGAAAAAGTGGAGAAAAAGTGGAGAAAAAGTGGAGAAAAAGTGGAGAAAAAGTGGAGAAAAAAGTGGAGAAAAAGTTGAGAAAAAGTGGAGAATAAGTGGAGAAAAAATGGAGAAAAAGTGGAGAAAAAGTGGAGAAAAAGTGGAGAAAAAGTGGAGAAAAAGTGGAGAAAAAGTGGAGAAAAAGTGGAGAATAAGTGGAGAAAAAGTCGAGAAAAAGTCGAGAAAAAGTGGAGAAAAAGTGGAGAAAAAGTTGAGAAAAAGTTGAGAAAAAAGTGGAGAAAAAGTGGAGAAAAAGTGGAGAAAAAAGTGGAGAAAAAGTGGAGAAAAAGTGGAGAAAAAGTGGAGCACGCTTTGGTGCCTTTCATGTGGCACTAAGGGGTGCTTAGCTTTGTATTTAGCCAAAAAAATGAAAAAAAAAAATGACGTAGGGTTCCCCCTAGTTTTGTAGCCAGCTAGGGTAAAGCAGACGGCTGCAGCCTGCAGACCACAGCTGGCAACCTCACCTTGGCTGGTAATCCAAAACTGAGGGCACCCCACGCTGTTATTTTAAATTAAATAAATAATTAAAAAAAAAAACACGTAGGGGTCCCCCAAAATTGGATCACCAGCCAAGGTAAAGCAGACAGCTGGGGCCTGATATTCTCAGACTAGGGAGGTCCATGGTTATTGGACTCTCCCCAGCCTAAAAATAGCAGGCCGCAGCCGCCCCAGAAGTGGCGCATCCATTAGATGCGCCAATCCTGGTGCTTCGCCCCAGCTCATCCCGCGCCCTGGTGCGGTGGCAAACGGGGTAATATATGGGGTTAATACCAGATGTGTAATGTCACCTGGCATCAAGCCCTGGGGTTGGTGAGGTCAGGCGTCTATCAGATACCCGACATCACCAACCCAGTCAGTAATAAAAAAAAATAGACGACAAACACATTTTTATTTGAAAAAACACTCCCCAAAACATTCCCTCTTTAACCAATTTATTAGAATGAAAAACAAATCCAGGTCTGCTGTAATCCAAGGGGTTGCCATGACGATCCACACTGTCCCAGTCAATGAAGAGCAGGATGTTCCCCATTGGCTGGGAGAGCAGTGCAGTGACCTGAGCTAACATCAATGGGTCAGCCCAGGTCACTGCAGGGCATGACAAGTGCTGCTGTCAGCGAGGTACATTACCTGCGCTGATCTCCAGCACTGCTGACAGCCCCTGTCACTAAGTTCAATGACTGCCGCCTTCACAGCCAAGAATCGCGAGAGGCCCGTGACGTCACCGCTAGTCAGTCTCGGGTCGGAAGCGAGAGGTGATGTGACAAGCGGCGGCCATGGAGGACAGTGACAGCGCTGAGGTCGGGATGGCGGGACTTCATCACCGCAGGCAGGGCCGGCTCCAGGTTTTTGTGGGCCCCGGGCGGAAGAGTCCCAGTGGGCCCCATAAACACGGAGACACACACACATACACAGATACATACACGTACATATACATATTTAAAGACAAACTCACAAAAATACATATAAACAGACAAATCTATACAGTCATATACACTGACATACATAGATACACATCATACATGCATACATACAGAGACACACACTGCTATGCTGCATACATACATACATACAGACACACACATACTGCTCTGCTGCATACATACATATAGACAGACACACACACTGCTCTGCTACATACATACATATAGACAGACACACACATACTGCTCTGCTGCATACATACATACAGACACACACACACACTGCTCTGCTGCATACATACATACAGACACACACACACACTGCTCTGCTGCATACATACATACAGACAGACACGCATACTGCTCTGCTGCATACATACATGCATACATACATACACGCATACTGCTCTGCTGCATACATACATGCATACATACAGACACGCATACTGCTCTGCTGCATACATACATGCATACATACAGACAGACACGCATATTGCTCTGCTGCATATATATATATACATACATACAGACACGCATACTGCTCTGCTGCATATATACATACATATAGACACGCATACTGCTCTGCTGCATATATACATACATATAGACACGCATACTGCT
Source organism: Anomaloglossus baeobatrachus (assembly GCF_048569485.1). Classification (NCBI taxonomy): domain Eukaryota; kingdom Metazoa; phylum Chordata; class Amphibia; order Anura; family Aromobatidae; genus Anomaloglossus; species Anomaloglossus baeobatrachus. Next base: position 184,612 of record NW_027445272.1, read on the forward strand.
CTGCTGCATATATACATACATATAGACACGCATACTGCTCTGCTGCATATATACATACATATAGACACGCATACTGCTCTGCTGCATATATACATACATATAGACACGCATACTGCTCTGCTGCATATATACATACATATAGACACGCATACTGCTCTGCTGCATACATACATACATATAGACACGCATACTGCTCTGCTGCATATATACATACATATAGACACGCATACTGCTCTGCTGCATATATACATACATACAGACACGCATACTGCTCTGCTGCATATATACATACATATAGTCACGCAAACTGCTCTGCTGCATATATACATACATATAGACACGCATACTGCTCTGCTGCATATATATATACATATAGACACGCATACTGCTCTGCTGCATATATACATACATATAGTCACGCATACTGCTCTGCTGCATATATACATACATATAGACACGCATACTGCTCTGCTGCATATATATATACATATAGACACGCATACTGCTCTGCTGCATATATACATACATATAGACACGCATACTGCTCTGCTGCATATATACATACATATAGTCACGCATACTGCTCTGCTGCATATATACATACATATAGACACGCATACTGCTCTGCTGCATATATACATACATATAGACACGCATACTGCTCTGCTGCATATATACATACATATAGACACGCATACTGCTCTGCTGCATATATACATACATATAGTCACGCATACTGCTCTGCTGCATATATACATACATATAGTCACGCATACTGCTCTGCTGCATATATACATACATATAGACACGCATACTGCTCTGCTGCATATATACATACATATAGACACGCATACTGCTCTGCTGCATATATACATACATACAGACACGCATACTGCTCTGCTGCATATATACATACATATAGACACGCATACTGCTCTGCTGCATATATACATACATATAGACACGCATACTGCTCTGCTGCATATATACATACATATAGTCACGCATACTGCTCTGCTGCATATATACATACATATAGACACGCATACTGCTCTGCTGCATATATACATACATACAGACACGCATACTGCTCTGCTGCATATATACATACATATAGACACGCATACTGCTCTGCTGCATATATACATACATACAAACACACACCTTGCTCTGCGGGGCCCACACACGCGGCTCCGGGGGTCACACACGCGGCTCCGGGGCCCACACACGCGGCTCCGGGGGCCACACACACGGCTCCGGGGGCCACACACACGGCTCTGCGGGGCCCACACACGCACGGGGGGACAGGGAGGGGCGGGGAGGGAGTGATGTCCCACATACTGATCAGGTCACGGTGCAGATGGGGCCCACACAGCGCCGGAGGGAAGCGATGTGCTGGGGGTCGCTGGCTGGCACTGTGACTCCTTCATCTGTGCGACCGAGCAGGACGCCGGGCGGTAGCTCCGCCCACAGATGATGCTCAATGAAGGAGAACACACCCTTAAAGGGCCGGCAGCCACAGTTTCCAGTGCCAAGGACTGCTGCCTCCGGACCGACCGCAGGTAAGCCGAGCGGGACCGTGTGTGTGTGTGTGTGTGTGTGTGTGTGTGTGTGTATGTGTGTGTGTGTATGTGTGTGTATGTATGTATGTGTACATGCCGCGGGCAGGAGGGGGCGGAGCGAGCTGAGCGGGGAAGTGTGGGCTTCCTGCACGTAACTAGGATAAACATCGGGTTACTAACCAAAGCGCTTTGCTTGGATACCCGATGTTTATCTTGGTTACCAGCTTGTGGCAGGCTGCCAGCGATGGCTCCTGCACACTGTAGCTGTAAAAAGCCCTGCTTTTTGCTGCTAGAACCGTTCTCGAACGTTTCTAGAACTACCGAGCTTTTAGCAAAAAGCTCGAGTTCTAGTTCGATCTCGAACAGCCCAAAAATCACTCGAGCCTAGAACTGGAGAACCACGAACCGCGAACCGCGCTCAACTCTACCCACAACCTCTTGTAGCCCAAGCAAAGAGCCTACCACTACACCAACACAGAGAAGTTGGTGACAGAGTTTACATTAGTTCACATAATCCTAGTGACTGTGCACACAACATGGCCAAACAAAAGCAAAAGACAGTTCCTGGCCTATCAATCCAATGGAAACTCATATACAACATAGTCCATTGGACTAGGCAATTACATGCTACGAGAGGTTGTGGGTTCGACTCTGGGGCAAGACCCATGGGCTTTGTATGGCTGCATGTAATTGCCTAGTCCAATGTACTGTGTTACCTATGAGTTTCCATTGGATTGATAGGCCAGGTACTGTCTTTTGCTTTTGTTTGGCCATGTTGTGTGCGCAGTCACTAGGATTATGTTAATTAATGTAGAGTCGGTTTCCAACTTCACTGAGTTGGTTTAGTGGTAGGCTCTTTGCTTGTTCTCCAAGAGGTTGTGGGTTCGACTCTGAGGCAAGGCCCATGAACTTTGTTTGGCTGCATGTAATTGCCTAGTCTAATGGACTGTGTTGCCTATGAGTTTCCATTGGATTGAATGGCCAGGTACTGTCTTTTGTTTTCGTTTGGCCATGTTGTGTGCGCAGTCACTAGGATTATGTGAATTAATGCTATTGGATTTTTCAAGTCAGTATTCACACAGCAGTTTCTGCTATTTCATGTATTCCCCTTACATAGTCACTGGTGTGCATACCTTATCTCCCCATAGTGATGTTTTTTTAGGTTTTTGCACCCAGTTCGGACTTAGAATGGTGTTCCAAACGTTATTCCTATTTGTTAGTATTTTTTCGTTTGTGAACCCTCCCCAACCACACCTATTGCCAATCCATATCATACGCATAAATAGCCTGGGTCTCAGCTTCCGATACACGGTAGGTTTTTTAACTGCATGAGAGGACACACACAAGCTAGGGACCCCAACGTAGAGAAATACTTTGGCGTAGTGTTGGGGCTCTATTGCATTGATCAATTCAGTAGCTAAATTTCTCTTGATTCATATGTTCATGGCAGTAATGCAGATTCCATTTTTCACATATTCACTCTTGCATATAGCTATTGAAATTTTCAAGTCAGTATTCACACTGCAGTTTCTGCTATTTCATGTATTCCCCTTACATAGTCACTGGTGTGCATACCTTATCTCCCCATAGTGCCTGGGATCTGACCCAGACACTAGCAGTTTTGCACTCCTACCCAAAACTGGCCTCCTCACTGAACTCACTACCTCCACGGTTCAACTCTAAACTGAACTTCAACTAACTGACTGGTTTTCCCACCTCCAGGCCTGTGAACTCCTTGGTGGGTGGGGCCAACCGCCTGGCTCCGCCCCACCTGGTGTGGACATCAGCCCCTGGAGGGAGGCAACAACGGTTTTGTGTCTGACTAGTGTAACTATCCGGGAAAGGGGGTGTGTGTGTGTTATGTCTGTGACTAACTGGCTAGTCCAGGGCGTCACACTTGCACCCCCTTCTTGTGATGTGAAGGTGTGTAGTCAGTGCCTACGTGTAATTCCTGACACCACTCCTCTGGCTGACTTGGTGAGCTGTCACTGACTGGGTGGGGTGCAGTAATGGTGGATGCTGCTGCTGCTTGGATAGCATGTGTATCTACTGTGAACAGCTTATCAATGGTGGCAAATCGGGGCAGCTTAACCTCTTGCTCTCCGCAGTTCAACACTCTCACGCGCACTCTTCCCTTCTGTATTAATGAATAAAACTGTGATATAAATAGTATATAGATACCCCACAAATGCAGATAAAGGTAGGTTATGGGAAAAGGGAGAAGAGGGAAACAGGAAAATAGTGTAATAAAGTATACCTTCCAGGGGGGAGAGGAAATGGCAGCACAGCCAGTGGAGGTGAAGCAAGGGGAAGCCTGCAACTAAATTGTTGAGAGCATTATCACATGGTGACTGAGCCTGATTGTAACGGGAGCATAGAGGTGCCGATCCTGTCTTACCTGCGTTGGTGTAGAAGTGGGTTTCCAGTGGTGGAGTCAGCTGTGTGCAGTAGTGGCTGTGGGTTCTTTTATGTGCGACCGTAGTAATAGCTGCGCCCACTTCCTGTATGGGAGTGGAATGCAGTAAGGCTAATGGAACGCACGTCCACGTGCCGCGCCCCTGAAGGTAATACCGATCATTGAATACAAAAAAAATTCTCATACTACTGTATGGGGGTCCCTATATTTAATATGATATCCAAGCCACAGCATCCACCGTTACTTCACCACACCCATTCAGTGACAGCTCACCAAGTCAACCAGAGGAGTGGTGTAAGGAATTACACGTAGGCACTGACTCCACACCTTCACATCACAAGAAGCGGGTCCACAGGGTAGTGCAAGAATACGAGCAAGTCTTCAGCAAACATCCGCTAGACTTTGGGAGAATAAAAGGGGTCCATATTCATGGTTTAAGAACTTGGGTTCTAACGTGCCCAGAGTATGCTCCACTCTATGCTCCCTTTACAATCAGGCTCAGTCACCATGTGATAACGCTCTCAACTCTTTAGTTGCAGGCTTCCTTTTGCTTCACCTCCACTGGCTGTGCTGCCATTTCCTCTCACCCCCAGAAGGTATACTTTATTACACTATTTTCCTCTTTCCCTGTTCCCCCTTTTCCCATAACCTACCTTTATTTACAATTGTGGGGTATCTATATGATATTTACATCATAGTTTTATTCATTAGTGCGGAAGGGAAGAGTGCCCGTGAGAGTGTTAAACTGCGGAGAGCAGGAGGTTAAGCTGCCCCGACTTGCCACCATTGATAAGCTGTTCACAGTAGATACACATGCTATCCAAGTAGCAGCATCCACTATTACTGCACCCCACCCAGTCAGTGACTGCTCACCAAGTCAGCCAGAGGAGTGGTGTAAGGAATTACACGTAGGCACTGACTCCACACCTTCACATCACAAGAAGCGGGTCCACAGGGTAGTGCAAGAATACGAGCGAGCAAGTCTTCAGCAAACATCCGCTAGATTTTGGGGGAATAAAAGGGGTCCAACACTACATCCCCACAGGTGCACACCCACCCATCAAAGAGAGCTATAAGCCAATACCACCTTCACATTACCAGTGTACCAAGGACATGTTGAGCAACATGAAGGCGGCTGGGGTTATCCGTGACAGTTGTAGCCTTTGGGCAGCTCCGTTGGTCCTGTTAAAGAAGAAGGACAGCACCACTCCCCCGTATTGAGGAATCGCTAGCTGCATTGAGAACTGCAAATTATTTTTCTACCCTTGATCTCACTAGTCACTATTGGCTAGTGTCCGTTGCTGAGGCAGACCGGGGGAAGACCGCCTTTGCCACCCCTATGGCGCTGGAGGTCGGCAGACTGTTGTTCAAAAGCAGTGTCTGACGAACAAATTTGCTTCATCCTGAGGAACTGGCCAGTCGGTACGGCCCGGATGGTGGAGGGGGTATGAGCAGAAGAAGCATGCAGCAGTGCGTTGACTGATGTTTCCTTCCTATGGACGTCGGTCTGAACAATTCGCTCAGAACCGAATGAAATTTTAATATCCAGGAAGTCAACGCAACTGCTGCTATGCTTATGCGTCAATCTGATGTTAAAGGTGTTGTTATTAAGTTCCTCCATAAATGTCTCGAGCTGCTCCACAGTGCCCTGCCAAAAAATCAAAATATCATCAATATACCTTAGCCAGCACTGCACATGGGCGCCAGCCCCTGCACCTCCGTCACCAAAAACCAACCAATCCCAGTACCTCTGCCTTCTATCTAGGTGCCTTGAGTTATGTCCTGTAAACTGTCACAGCGACCCAGACACACATGTGTAGTAGGGGAATATCCCTGCTGAGATGCCAGTGCTAGAGCACTCGTTTGCTGTGGAGTTGAACGCTATGTGAGCAGTTCTTACCTTCAATGAGCAGAAGTCTCTTTTTTCAGATTTCAATATCTCTGTGGGTATCTGGCAGAAATATGGAATACTCTTTACTGCTAAGACCCTGTACACCACTCCCACTAAAGGGGGCTTTACACGCTGCGACATCGCTAATGCGGAGTCGTTGGGGTCACGGAATTTGTGACGCACATCCGGCCGCATTAGCGATGTTGCTGCGTGTGACACCGATGAGCGATTTTGCATCGTTGCAAAAACGTGCAAAATCGCTCATCGGTGACATGGGTCTCCATTCTCGATTATCGTTACTGCAGCAGTAACGATGTAGTTCGTCGCTCCTGCGGCAGCACACATCACTCCGTGTGACACCGCAGAAACGAGGAACCTCTCCTTACCTGCCTCCCAGCCGCTATGAGGAAGGAAGGAGGTGGGCGGGATGTTCCGGCCACTCATCTCCGCCCCTCCGCTGCTATTGGGCGGTCGCTCAGTGACGTCGCTGTGACGCCGCACGGACCGCCCCCTTAGAAAGGAGGCGGTTCGCCGGTCACAGCGACGTCGCCGGTCAGGTAAGTATGTGTGACGGGTCTGGTCGGTGTTGTGCGGCATGGGCAGCGATTTGCCCGTGTCGCGCAACAGATGGGGCGGGTACCCACACTAGCGATATCGGGACCGATATCGCAGTGTGTAAAGTAGCCTTTAGTCACATGACCAAGACTGTATCTGTGTCCCTACAACACACTTGAGACAAATGTGTGTGTGAGCCTGCATTGTGGGGTATATATAATATATTATAGAGCTGGGAAGGATCATTCTAAGCAGTGAGCTGTTCCAGTATTTGTAGGAAAATACCCAGTAGAAGCATCAAACACAGCACCAATACCTCCCATCAGTATCCCACCACAGTGCCATGTAACCCATGCCCTACACTCCCATCTACACCAATACTATACAGGCACAAACTAGTATATCTGACTAAAAGCCCCTAAAATATGAAGAACGGCCTATAGTTGAGTGTGGATATAAAATCTATGTGAGCAGAGCTAGAATAGAAATCACTGATCGCATTGAAGTCATTCTGACCATAAATCACCATGATATCAAGGTGAGGAGTTGTGTGTTACTGCTGGGAGGAAAGGGTTAACAGTGGAATATTAAGGTGCATTTCTGTGTGCAGTGTTACTAGTCAATGTAACAATTCAATATGAGCTGCTCTTGGTGCCGGGGGAGATGCTCTCCTGAGCAAGATAGATGGGGAATTAACATGATATCTATATAGTGTAAGGCAGGGGGTCTCAAACTCGGCTGGGTGTATGGGCCGCACAGAGGAAAAAAATAATTTGGGGGCCTGCATTCTTTGCAGGACAAAGTGACATTTTTATTGGTACCATATATATATATTTTTTTCACACACCTTTGGATGACTGATTTTCAACATTTTTCACTTGTTTATTATAACAAATGTGCACATTCTTTGGTTAAATCTAAAAAAAAAAAATTTGATGTTAAAAAAAAGTCATGCCTTATTTTGTTTTTTTTTACATTTTATCCCTTTCTTTTAACTAATAGTGTTACAATTATGACGCTAGCGTTTTGTGAAGGGAATGCTTTGCCTACTTCCGTGACTATGGCCTTCCGGAACTGCTGCATTTTGGCTGACCTCTCCGCCTCGGGAATAAGAGACATAAAGTTCTCCTTGTAGCGTGGGTCTAACAGTGTTACCAACCAGTAATGATTGTCGGCCAAGATGTTCTTAACGCGAGGGTCACGAGACAGGCAGCTTACCACAAAGTCATCCATGTGCGCCAGACTCTTAACAGCCATCACTTCAGTATCCAGACCAACACGATGACTGAACATGCTGTCCTCCTCCTCCTCCTCCTCCTCCTCCTCCTCCTCATCATCTACCCTGTCCTCTGGCCAGCCACGCTGAACTGAGCATATGACTGGTATGCATGTCATATCCTCAATTTGGCCGGAGAGTTGCTCCATGTCTTCATCCTCCTCCTCGTCATAGTCCTCCACTGCACGTTGTGATGAGACGAGGCTGGGCTATGTGTTATCACCCACACCCACTACTGTTTCTTGCTCCAACTCATCGTGTTCCGCCTGCAATGCATCATGTTTGGTTTTGAGCAGAGACCATTTTAGAAGGCAGAGAAGCGGTATGGTGACGCTAATAATGGCGTCATCGCCGCTCACCATCTTGGTGGAGTCCTCAAAGTTTTGGAGGATGGTACATACGTCGGACATCCATCTCCACTCCTCAGGTGTTATGTGTGGAGTTTGACCCATTTCCCGACGGCTTAGGTGATGCAGGTACTCAACAACTGCCCTCTTCTGCTCACATATCCTGATCAACATGTGCAGAGTTGAATTCCAACGCGTGGGGACATCACACACCAGTCTGTGAGCCGGAAGATGCAAACGACGCTGAAAGCCGGCAAGGCCGGCTGAAGCAGTAGGTGACTTTCGAAAATGTGCAGACAGGCAGCGAACTTTTACCAGCAGATCAGACAGCTCTGGGTATGACTTTAGAAACCGCTGAACCACGAGGTTGAGCACATGGGCCATGCATGGAACATGTGTCAGCTGGCCTCGCCTCAAAGCCGCCACCAGGTTCCGGCCATTGTCACACACAACCTTTCCTGGCTTTAGGTTCAGAGGTGTGAGCCAGTGATCTGCATGCTGTTTTAGAGCTGTCCACACCTCTTCTGCATTGTCGGGTTTGTCACCTATGCAGATTAGCTGCAGCACAGTCTGTTGCCGCTTCGCCGAGGCAGTGCTGCAGTGCTTCCAGCTTGGGACTGGTGTGGAGGGTAAAGTGGATGAGGATGCGCAGGAGGAGGAGGAGGCTGAAGAGCATGACATTCCGGAGCTGTAGAGTGTGGGTGAAACCCTGACTGAGGTAGGGCCTGCAAACCTTGGTGTGGGAAGGACTTGTTCCGTTCCTCGCTCAAACTGGGTCCCAGCTGGGCTGGGCTGGGTCCCTACCCGGCTGGGTAGGGCGTTGTGGGGGGTTTGTCTATCTCCGTTTGAGGTGAGTTTGTTTAAGTTAGCCTTTTCTTTGGCGTTTTTTGGAGCCCTGCGGGTTGGGGAGTTGGTATCGCCCAGTAAGGCGTTCCCCGGGGGCTTGGATTGGGGTGACATTATGTCAGTGGAAAACGGAGTTGAATTTTGGATTAGGAAATCGAAAACTGATCAGAGAGGTGTGGGTAGACTAGTCCGTTTGGGGATGGTTGTGGCATCTGATATGTGCCCGTTCAAGTGTCTCGGGAATTTTCAACAGATCCGTCCGAAGGTGGATGGCCCCTTATTATGTCATGAGGATGGGTCCTTTTTATCGAGATACCAATTTGTGAGTGTTTTTAGGGCATGTTTGAAGTCGTTGGGGTTAGATCCGAAGTCTTTCGGATTGGGGCAGCGACGGAGGCCTCTATATGCGGCCTACCGGAGGAGACAGTTAAGCAGATTGGTAGGTGGAAGTCGCAGCGCTTTAAGTCGTATGTACGTCCCCAGGTGGTTGTTGGCAATTGAGGGGAAAAGGGGGGGGTATTAGGGTAGCAATGGGGGGGGTGAGAGTGTGTGTTTTTTGTCAATTTGGTTTGGTGAGGCAATAAAATGGTGTCGTCTGTACATTTTGTATTGCAGAAGCACCCCCTCTTCCTTCCCTGGTCTGGATCCTTGGCCACTCTTATGTGTATTGGGGAGCCCGACGAGCGGACGCGAGATGGAACGGGAGACAGCTAGGTTTTGAGAAGGACCTGGCTCTCGTGCGATGGCTCGGTGTTCGGGGGTTAGGGTGGAACAGGGTGTTGCAGGAGGTGCATAGATACGCCCGGTTGGACAGACCTCCTGACATGTTAGTGTTGCATGCCGGGGGGAATGATTTGGGTGGGCGTCCTTTTCGAATCTTGATAAAGGACATCAAACATGATTTGTTACGGTTATGGGTGTCGTTTCCAGGTCTAACGATAGTCTGGTCGGAGATAGTAGCGAGAAAGAGTTGGCAGAAAGCGCGGTCAGTTGACAGGTTGAACAAGGCGCGGGCGAAGGTTAATAGGGCGATCTCGAAGTTTGTTAGTCGGAACGGGGGTATAGCAATACGGCATGTTGAGTTGGAAAGGACGGAAGAGGAATTTTGGTTGGCTGACGGGGTACACCTTAATGCGGTGGGAACTGACTTATGGGCTCTTGGCTTGCAGGGAGGTATTGAGAGGGCCCTTTAGTTGCGGGGGGTCTCAGGCACTTGAAGGGTTTCAAGGTGCCTTCGTTGTGGTGTTGTTTATTGGTGGGTCCTTGAAGTTGGTTTAAAATTGGTTCGGGGATTCATCCGGGTATGGATCCCCTCATTGGCAGAATTGATGGTCCCCTGGTGATTTTGGGGGGGAACCCCGACGGGGTATGTCGGGGCCCCTGGGGGTGTGGTTGGGGTTGACGGAGGATTAACCCTTACCATTTGGTGCTCCTGAGCCAGTGTGGGTAATGGCTGGGAGCAAGTTGAGGTTTTTTATTGCTCGGTTATGGGAATCACCAGGGTTTTGGTAGCTTCAAGGACCTTACCACATTGCAAATTTTATTGGTTATGTATTCTTGTTAATAAAATGGCTGCTATGGCCAAAATTATCCAAAGATAAATTTGTGTCTGTGTAATTACTTTTAAATAAGAAATGGGAATGGAGGTGTGGGGTATGAAAGGAAGACCGGAGTCAACAATTCCAGGGTCAAGCATGTTTATTTGCCTAAGCTTCGTTCCAGGGTAGAAAGGGTAAGAGTGCCTTTCAGAATTCGAAGTGGTCGGACTGTACGGGCCACCAAGAACTGCAGGAGAGCTTGAACATCTTCCCATGGATTTGCGACATCCTCCCTCATCAGTTACGTAGGTAAGCAGGTTCTCAGCATTGCAGCCCATTTGTTATCTTAAGTTAGTTAAGCGGGGTTAACTAACCTGTCAGTTCAGCCTCAAGTCTAAAGCAGAGGCCTGGACTCCACTCCTTACTCCTCACTCCACAACTCTCCTTAAAAACAACTGACTCCTTTTTCCTGCCCCGGGGTCTCCAGACCCCTAGGTGGGCGTTTCCTTCCGTCTGGTCCTGCCCACTGGTGTGCCTGTCTTTCCCTGGGGGAGGTGACTAGGGTTTTCTGGTTGGCTTTGTGTGACTTAGGTGAGGGAAGTTGTTATGCGGGGGCCTATGTGTGACTACCTGCAGTGTCAGGGCGTCACATATGTATGTGTGTATGTCTGCTAAAGGAATCCGCACTGTCATATTTACAAACACAAAATGTTGACTCTATGCACAGAAGAGAGTCATTCTATTTACATGATTTGTGTTTTTTTACCTTTTAAAACTATCATTAAATGTTAAGTTTTAGTTAGGGATTTATGCTTCTGTCTGTCTCTCTCCCAGTCTCTGTCATCTGTCTGTCTCTGTGTGTCTCTATCTCTATCCATGTCTATCTGTCTCTCTATCTCTGTCTGTCTCTCTGTGTCTGTCTGTCTCTCTCTCTCTTTGTGGCTGTCTGTTTCTATGTCTGTCTGTCTCTTTTCCAGGCCTGTCTCTTTTCCAGGTCTGTCTCTTTTCCAGGTCTGTCTCTTTCCCTGTCTGTCTGTCTCTTCCCCTGTCTGTCTCTTCCCCTGTCTGTCTCTTCCCCTGTCTGTCTCTGTATTTCTTTGTCTGTCTCTGTCTTTCTCTTCCCCTGTCTGTCTCTTTCTCTGTCTCTCTCTGCCTGTCTCTCTTTGTCTCTCTCTGTCTGACTCATTCCCCGTTTGTCTCTTTCCCTGTCTATCTCTGTATTTCTTTGTCTGTCTCTATCTGTCTGTCTCTCTCTGTCTGTCTCTTCCCCTGTCTGTCTCTTTCCCTGTCGGTCTGCCTTTTCTCCTGCCTGTCTCTGTATGTTTGTCTCTGTCTGTTTCCCTATCTGCCTCTGTCTCTTTCTCTGTCTCTGTCTGTCTGCCTTTTTTCCCTGTCTATCTCTGTCTGTCTCTTTCCCTGTCTGCCTCTGTCTGTTTGTCTCTGTCTCTTTCCCTGTCTGTCTATGCCTATCTGTCTCTGTCTGTTTGTCTCTCAGTCTGTGTCTGTCTCTCTCTATCTGTCTCCCCACTGACATCATATTATCTCACACATAAGCTTCTTATACTATGAATGTCCTTTGTTCCTATAGCAACCAATCACAGCTGCTATTAATAACTTGCAGCTCCCACCTCCATTCAGTTTAATGGAGGCAGGTTTTTTGGAGAGTAACTGTAAAGCGCGGGGTTAAATATTCCTGTTAAAACATAGTCTACAACATTCCCTGAGTCACATGAGGTGTCTGCAAAATTTTGTGTTTGTAAATATGACGGTGCGGATTCCTTTAGCAGACATACACACATACATATGTGACGCCCTGACACTGCAGGTAGTCACACATAGGCCCCCGCATAACAACTTCCCTCACCTAAGTCACACAAAGCCAACCAGAAAATCCTAGTCACCTCCCCCAGGGAAAGACAGGCACACCAGTGGGCAGGACCAGACGGAAGGAAACGCCCACCTAGGGGTCTGGAGACCCCGGGGCAGGAAAAAGGAGTCAGTTGTTTTTAAGGAGAGTTGTGGAGTGAGGAGTAAGGAGTGGAGTCCAGGCCTCTGCTTTAGACCTGAGGCTGAACTGACAGGTTAGTTAACCCCGCTTAACTAACTTAAGACAACAAATGGGCTGCAATGCTGAGAACCTGCTTACCTACGTAACTGATGAGGGAGGATGTCGCAAATCCATGGGAAGATGTTCAAGCTCTCCTGCAGTTCTTGGTGGTCCGTACAGTCCGACCACTTCGAATTCTGAAAGGCACTCTTACCCTTTCTACCCTGGAACGAAGCTTACGCAAATAAACATGCTTGACCCTGGAATTGTTGACTCCGGTCTTCCTTTCATACCCCACACCTCCATTCCCATTTCTTATTTAAAAGTAATTACACAGACACAAATTTATCTTTGGATAATTTTGGCCATAGCAGCCATTTTATTAACAAGAATACATAACCAATAAAATTTGCAATGTGGTAAGGTCCTTGAAGCTACCAAAACCCTGGTGATTCCCATAACCGAGCAATAAAAAACCTCAACTTGCTCCCAGCCGTTACCCACACTGGCTCAGGAGCACCAAATGGTAAGGGTTAATCCTCCGTCAACCCCAACCACACCCCCAGGGGCCCCGACATACCCCGTCGGGGTTCCCCCCCAAAATCACCAGGGGACCATCAATTCTGCCAATGAGGGGATCCATACCCGGATGAATCCCCGAACCAATTTTAAACCAACTTCAAGGACCCACCAATAAACAACACCACAACGAAGGCACCTTGAAACCCTTCAAGTGCCTGAGACCCCCCGCAACCAAAGGGCCCTCTCAATACCTCCCTGCAAGCCAAGAGCCCATAAGTCAGTTCCCACCGCATTAAGGTGTACCCCGTCAGCCAACCAAAATTCCTCTTCCGTCCTTTCCAACTCAACATGCCGTATTGCTATACCCCCGTTCCGACTAACAAACTTCGAGATCGCCCTATTAACCTTCGCCCGCGCCTTGTTCAACCTGTCAACTGACCGCGCTTTCTGCCAACTCTTTCTCGCTACTATCTCCGACCAGACTATCGTTAGACCTGGAAACGACACCCATAACCGTAACAAATCATGTTTGATGTCCTTTATCAAGATTCGAAAAGGACGCCCACCCAAATCATTCCCCCCGGCATGCAACACTAACATGTCAGGAGGTCTGTCCAACCGGGCGTATCTATGCACCTCCTGCAACACCCTGTTCCACCCTAACCCCCGAACACCGAGCCATCGCACGAGAGCCAGGTCCTTCTCAAAACCTAGCTGTCTCCCGTTCCATCTCGCGTCCGCTCGTCGGGCTCCCCAATACACATAAGAGTGGCCAAGGATCCAGACCAGGGAAGGAAGGGGGGGTGCTTCTGCAATACAAAATGTACAGACGACACCATTTTATTGCCTCACCAAACCAAATTGACAAAAAACACACACTCTCACCCCCCCCCATTGCTACCCTAATACTCCCCCCTTTTCCCCTCAATTGCCAACAACCACCTGGGGACGTACATACGACTTAAAGCGCTGCGACTTCCACCTACCAATCTGCTTAACTGTCTCCTCCGGTAGGCCGCATATAGAGGCCTCCGTCGCTGCCCCAATCCGAAAGACTTCGGATCTAACCCCAACGACTTCAAACATGCCCTAAAAACACTCACAAATTGGTATCTCGATAAAAAGGACCCATCCTCGTGACATAATAAGGGGCCATCCACCTTCGGACGGATCTGTTGAAAATTCCCGAGACACTTGAACGGGCACATATCAGATGCCACAACCATCCCCAAACGGACTAGTCTACCCACACCTCTCTGATCAGTTTTCGATTTCCTAATCCAAAATTCAACTCCGTTTTCCACTGACAATGTCACCCCAATCTAAGCCCCCGGGGAACGCCTTACTGGGCGATACCAACTCCCCAACCCGCAGGGCTCCAAAAAACGCCAAAGAAAAGGCTAACTTAAACAAACTCACCTCAAACGGAGATAGACAAACCCCCCACAACGCCCTACCCAGCCGGGTAGGGACCCAGCCCAGCCCAGCTGGGACCCAGTTTGAGCGAGGAACGGAACAAGTCCTTCCCACACCAAGGTTTGCAGGCCCTACCTCAGTCAGGGTTTCACCCACACTCTACAGCTCCGGAATGTCATGCTCTTCAGCCTCCTCCTCCTCCTGCGCATCCTCATCCACTTTACCCTCCACACCAGTCCCAAGCTGGAAGCACTGCAGCACTGCCTCGGCGAAGCGGCAACAGGCTGTGCTGCAGCTAATCTGCATAAGTGACAAATCCCACAATGCAGAAGAGGTGTGGACAGCTCTAAAACAGCATGCAGATCACTGGCTCACACCTCTGAACCTAAAGCCAAGAAAGGTTGTGTGTGACAATGGCCGGAACCTAGTGGCGGCTTTGAGGCGAGGCCAGCTGACACATGTTCCATGCATGGCCCATGTGCTCAACCTCGTGGTTCAGCGGTTTCTAAAGTCATACCCAGAGCTGTCTGATCTGCTGGTAAAAGTTCGCCGCCTGTCTGCACATTTTCGAAAGTCACCTACTGCTTCAGCCGGCCTTGCCGGCTTTCAGCGTCGTTTGCATCTTCCGGCTCACAGACTGGTGTGTGATGTCCCCACGCGTTGGAATTCAACTCTGCACATGTTGATCAGGATATGTGAGCAGAAGAGGGCAGTTGTTGAGTACCTGCATCACCTAAGCCGTCGGGAAATGGGTCAAACTCCACACATAACACCTGAGGAGTGGAGATGGATGTCCGACCTATGTACCATCCTCCAAAACTTTGAGGACTCCACCAAGATGGTGAGCGGCGATGACGCCATTATTAGCGTCACCATACCGCTTCTCTGCCTTCTAAAACGGTCTCTGCTCAAAACCAAACATGATGCATTGCAGGCGGAACACGATGAGTTGGAGCAAGAAACAGTAGTGGGTGTGGGTGATAACACATAGCCCAGCCTCGTCTCATCACAACGTGCAGTGGAGGACTATGACGAGGAGGAAGATGAAGACATGGAGCAACTCTCCGGCCAAATTGAGGATATGACATGCATACCAGTCATATGCTCAGTTCAGCGTGGCTGGCCAGAGGACAGGGTAGATGAGGAGGAGGAGAAGGAGGAGGACAGCATGTTCAGTCATCGTGTTGGTCTGGATACTGAAGTGATGGCTGTTAAGAGTCTGGCGCACATGGATGACTTTATGGTAAGCTGCCTGTCTCGTGACCCTCGCGTTAAGAACATCTTGGCCGACAATCATTACTGGTTGGTAACACTGTTAGACCCACGCTACAAGGAGAACTTTATGTCTCTTATTCCCGAGGCGGAGAGGTCAGCCAAAATGCAGCAGTTCCGGAAGGCCATAGTCACGGAAGTAGGCAAAGCATTCCCTTCACAAAACGCTAGCGTCATAATTGTAACACTATTAGTTAAAAGAAAGGGATAAAATGTAAAAAAAAACAAAATAAGGCATGACTTTTTTTTAACATCACATTTATTTTTTTTAGATTTAACCAAAGAATGTGCACATTTGTTATAATAAACAAGTGAAAAATGTTGAAAATCAGTCATCCAAAGGTGTGTAAAAAAAATATATACATATATGGTACCAATAAAAATGGCACTTTGTCTTGCAAAGAATGCAGCCCCCCAAATTATTTTTTTCCTCTGTGTGGCCCATACACCCAGCCGAGTTTGAGACCCCCTGCCTTACACTATATAGATATTATGTTCATTCCCCATCTATCTTGCTCAGGAGAGCATCTCCCTCCCCCGGCACCAAGAGCAGCTCATACTGAATTGTTACATTGACTAGTAACACTGCACACAGAAATGCACCTTAATATTCCACTGTTAACCCTTTCCTCCCAGCAGTAACACACAACTCCTCACCTTGATATCATGGTGATTTATGGTCAGAATGACTTCAATGCGATCAGTGATTTCTATTCTAGCTCTGCTCACATAGATTTTATATCCACACTCAACTATAGGCCGTTCTTCATATTTTGGGGGCTTTTAGTCAGATATACTAGTTTGTGCCTGTATAGTATTGGTGTAGATGGGAGTGTAGGGCATGGGTTACATGGCACTGTGGTGGGATACTGATGGGAGGTATTGGTGCTGTGTTTGATGCTTCTACTGGGTATTTTCCTACAAATACTGGAACAGCTCACTGCTTAGAATGATCCTTCCCAGCTCTATAATATATTATATATACCCCACAATGCAGGCTCACACACACATTTGTCTCAAGTGTGTTGTAGGGACACAGATACAGTCTTGGTCATGTGACTAAAGGCTACTTTACACACTGCGATATCGGTCCCGATATCGCTAGTGTGGGTACCCGCCCCCATCTGTTGCGCGACACGGGTAAATCGCTGCCCATGCCGCACAACACCGACCAGACCCGTCACACATACTTACCTGCCCGGCGACGTCGCTGTGACCGGCGAACCGCCTCCTTTCTAAGGGGGTGGTCCGTGCGGCGTCACAGCGACGTCACTGAGCGACCGCCCAATAGCAGCGGAGGGGCGGAGATGAGTGGCCGGAACATCCCGCCCACCTCCTTCCTTCCTCATAGCGGCTGGGAGGCAGGTAAGGAGAGGTTCCTCGTTTCTGCGGTGTCACACGGAGTGATGTGTGCTGCCGCAGGAGCGACGAACTACATCGTTACTGCTGCAGTAACGATAATCGAGAATGGAGACCCATGTCACCGATGAGCGATTTTGCACGTTTTTGCAACGATGCAAAATCGCTCATCGGTGTCACACGCAGCAACATCGCTAATGCGGCCGGATGTGCGTCACAAATTCCGTGACCCCAACGACTCCGCATTAGCGATGTCGCAGCGTGTAAAGCCCCCTTTAGTGGGAGTGGTGTACAGGGTCTTAGCAGTAAAGAGTATTCCATATTTCTGCCAGATACCCACAGAGATATTGAAATCTGAAAAAAGAGACTTCTGCTCATTGAAGGTAAGAACTGCTCACATAGCGTTCAACTCCACAGCAAACGAGTGCTCTAGCACTGGCATCTCAGCAGGGATATTCCCCTACTACACATGTGTGTCTGGGTCGCTGTGACAGTTTACAGGACATAACTCAGGGCACCTAGACAAAAGGCAGAGGGACTACTTTCTATTTCTGGTGTAGAGCTTAGTACAATATATATATATATACTATTACATGTGACACATGTACCTTGTATTACCATTATTCGCTGTATATGAACCCCTTTTCTCCGGGCATTATTTGTCTATAGCATTTTTCACGAACCTGAGGCAACTGAGAACCCTTCAGTGAAGGAAATCCACTAACCCTCACAATACCAACCAGGGGCCTCCCTGCAGTAACTCAGGTAGTTGTACCCATTCTCTTTCCGCATTCTATGTGTTCTTCTTCTTTCTTCTTTTTTTTCTTTTTTCTTCTTTTTATTTCTATCATGTAGTTCAGGGGTTTATAGATATATGTCCTGCATCTCATATTTCCTTTAGTGGTGCTTCTTACCCATTCTCATATCATTTACCCTAGTATTTCATGATCCTGAGGCGACTGAGAACCCTTTAATAAAGGAATCCTTTTTCACCTGAATTGTCAAGTGATACTTACCAGTGACTATCACGTAATGTTACAGGTAGTTCCATTTTCTTCCTCTTCTTTCTCTCCTTTCTTCTTTGTCACACGGTCCATTGTGTTATAGCCCACGTGTCATGATAACACTTGTACCATCTTTTCATTTAGATTCCACCTACAATTATTTACCGATTCCAGTTCTGGAATAGGCTTTCATCATCTACTCACTAGAATTCTCAAGTGCATAAGGTACTGAGACATATACATGTTCACACCATTATAAAGAACAAAGTATAAACATTGAGGTTTTTCTCACACCCATGTTCCTGTGTTCTTTGATATGATATGTGTTCATTTCCTTCACTATATAGGATTGCAAGTTTTCCATTTGTACCTTAATGGCAATGACGCTATACAATTGAACACATATCATCCTGTTATCCATATAGGTGTGTATTTACCTGCTTGACTATTTTTGGTTGTTTGATCCAGAATGTTTCTCCAGATAGGTCATGTGGAAATTTTCTTTCCTCAGTACAAATGTTTTCACTATGGCTTTGGAAAAATTTTTTGTATGTGCCTCATGGTCATTTGACCCATTGTACTCTCAAGTAGCAATATATTGTACTGTTATGTTGTACTATGTACTAATTACGTGTTTATATGGTTTTGTAACCCTTTATGATCTTAGATAACTTTATCCTTGATAAAGACCTAAAAACAAGGTCGAAACGTTGGATGAATTATCCTTTTGCACAAATAAAGAATTTTCAGCATTCCAAGAGTTCTTTTCTTACGTTATTAATCACTATAGTGTGCCAGAGCTATTTCTTTTGAATTGACTCTTATTTTTTCTGAGCACCTGCTATATACACAGTGAGCCAGACATATTCAATTTTCATTCAGAAGGCAGAGGGAAGCCTTAGCAGCTGAGCATATATCTTTGCTTGTGAGCATTAGAACAGGCCGGCGATTACAGGGTAACATGAAAAATGTCCAGCTTGCATTATGACTAGAACATGACAATATCCTTTTAAGTACTAACCTATGATGCGTTCCTAAGCAGTTGATGTTATATGTTCTACATTTCATTTTCTGCATACTTTACAAGTAGTAGAATTTGCTTTGATATAGGCAACTGGATTTTCACAATGAAAAGGCAAAGGATAACGCCCGAAAAAGACACCATACATTATGTCAGTGCCATCACTGACAAACCTGGATTGACCATGAAATACGGTATGGAGAGCTGTTGTCATCGTATTAGATAGAAAAGAATGATTATATGTATTGTAGAAATGTCTCCTATCATGTTCCCTAATTTTTTATTATGTCCACATCCTGGTCCCCATCTTGGACATCATAACAAACGTGCACTTTTTTGTTTAATTTACACATTGGACCATAGGAAAAATGACACTACAGCTACAGAGGTGACCGTCTGATAGCCCAGCTCGACTATCCATCTCTACTGAAGACCCTTTCAGCTTTTTGAGAGTTGGGTGGAGGACATCATCTCTGAAAATAGGGTCCCACAGCTGCACCCCATCAGTGTGAGCAGGACTCTTAGGACTCTTAGAAGAGTCAATGCTCTGAGACCATGGGGGGCGCTTAGCCCCCTCTCTTCGTCACTGAGGATGATTTCATTTTTCAGGGATTAGAGAGGGTGGTCCTTGTGGTGGACTGCAGGTATGGAGAGCTGTTGTCATCGTATTAAATAGATAAGAATGATTATATGTATTGTAGAAATGTCTCCTATCATGTTCCCTAATTTTTTATTATGTCCACATCCTGGTCCCCATCTTGGACATCATAACAAACGTGCACTTTTTTGTTTAATTTACACATTGGACCATAGGAAAAATGACACTACAGCTACAGAGGTGACCGTCTGATAGCCCAGCTCGACTATCCATCTCTACTGAAGACCCTTTCAGCTATTTGAGAGTTGGGTGGAGAACATCATCTCTGAAAATAGGGTCCCACAGCTGCACCCCATCAGTGTGAGCAGGACTCTTAGGACTCTTAGAAGAGTTAATGCTCTGAGACCATGGGGGGCGCTTAGCCCCCTCTCTTCGTCACTGAGGATGATTTCACTTTTCAGGGAATAGAGAGGGTGGTCCTTGTGGTGGACTGCAGGTATGGAGAGCTGTTGTCATCGTATTAGATAGATAAGAATGATTATATGTATTGTAGAAATGTCTCCTATCATGTTCCCTATTTTTTTATTATGTCCACATCCTGGTCCCCATCTTGGACATCATAACAAACGTGCACTTTTTTGTTTAATTTACACATTGGACCATAGGAAAAATGACACTACAGCTACAGAGGTGACCGTCTGATAGCCCAGCTCGACTATCCATCTCTACTGAAGACCCTTTCAGCTTTTTGAGAGTTGGGTGGAGGACATCATCTCTGAAAATAGGGTCCCACAGCTGCACCCCATCAGTGTGAGCAGGAATCTTAGGACTCTTAGAAGAGTCAATGCTCTGAGACCATGGGGGGCGCTTAGCCCCCTCTCTTCGTCACTGAGGATGATTTCATTTTTCAGGGATTAGAGAGAGTGGTCCTTGTGGTGGACTGCAGGTATGGAGAGCTGTTGTGATCGTATTAGATAGATAAGAATGATTATATGTATTGTAGAAATGTCTCCTATCATGTTCCCTAATTTTTTATTATGTCCACATCCTGGTCCCCATCTTGGACATCATAACAAACGTGCACTTTTTTGTTTAATTTACACATTGGACCATAGGAAAAATGACACTACAGCTACAGAGGTGACCGTCTGATAGCCCAGCTCGACTATCCATCTCTACTGAAGACCCTTTCAGCTTTTTGAGAGTTGGGTGGAGGACATCATCTCTGAAAATAGGGTCCCACAGCTGCACCCCATCAGTGTAAGCAGGACTCTTAGGACTCTTAGAAGAGTCAATGCTCTAAAACCATGGGGGGCGCTTAGCCCCCTCTCTTCGTCCCTGAGGATGATTTCATTTTTCAGGGATTAGAGAGGGTGGTCATTGTGGTGGACTGCAGGTATGGAGAGCTGTTGTCATCGTATTAGATAGATAAGAATGATTATATGTATTGTAGAAATGTCTCCTATCATGTTCCCTAATTTCTTATTATGTCCACATCCTGGTCCCCATCTTGGACATCATAACAAACGTGCACTTTTTTGTTTAATTTACACATTGGACCATAGGAAAAATGACACTACAGCTACAGAGGTGACCGTCTGATAGCCCAGCTCGACTATCCATCTCTACTGAAGACCCTTTCAGCTTTTTGAGAGTTGGGTGGAGGACATCATCTCTGAAAATAGGGTCCCACAGCTTCACCCCATCAGTGTGAGCAGGACTCTTAGGACTCTTAGAAGAGTCAATGCTCTGGTACCATGGGGGGCGCTTGGCCCCCTCTCTTCGCCACTGAGGATGATTTCATTTTTCAGGGATTAGAGAGGGTGGTCCTTGTGGTGGACTGCAGGTATGGAGAGCTGTTGTCATCGTATTAGATAGATAAGAATGATTATATGTATTGTAGAAATGTCTCCTATCATGTTCCCTAATTTTTTATTATGTCCACATCCTGGTCCCCATCTTGGACATCATAACAAACGTGCACTTTTTTGTTTAATTTACACATTGGACCATAGGAAAAATGACACTACAGCTACAGAGGTGACCGTCTGATAGCCCAGCTCGACTATCCATCTCTACTGAAGACCCTTTCAGCTTTTTGAGAGTTGGGTGGAGGACATCATCTCTGAAAATAGGGTCCCACAGCTGCACCCCATCAGTGTGAGCAGGACTCTTAGGACTCTTAGAAGAGTTAATGCTCTGAGACCATGGGGGCGCTTAGCCCCCTCTCTTCGTCACTGAGGATGATTTCATTTTTCAGGGATTAGAGAGGGTGGTCCTTGTGGTGGACTGCAGGTATGGAGAGCTGTTGTCATCGTATTAGATAGATAAGAATGATTATATGTATTGTAGAAATGTCTCCTATCATGTTCCCTAATTTTTTATTATGTCCACATCCTGGTCCCCATCTTGGACATCATAACAAACGTGCACTTTTTTGTTTAATTTACACATTGGACCATAGGGAAAATGACACTACAGCTACAGAGGTGACCGTCTGATAGCCCAGCTCGACTATCCATCTCTACTGAAGACCCTTTCAGCTTTTTGAGAGTTGGGTGGAGGACATCATCTCTGAAAATAGGGTCCCACAGCTGCACCCCATCAGTGTGAGCAGGACTCTTAGGACTCTTAGAAGAGTCAATGCTCTGAGACCATTGGGGGCACTTAGCCCCCTCTCTTCATCACTGAGGATGATTTCATTTTTCAGGGATTAGAGAGGGTGGTCCTTGTGGTGGACTGCAGATATGGAGAGCTGTTATCATCGTATTAGATAGATAAGAATGATTATATGTATTGTAGAAATGTCTCCTATCATGTTCCCTAATTTTTTATTATGTCCACATCCTGGTCCCCATCTTGGACATCATAACAAACGGGCACTTTTTTGTTTAATTTACACATTGGACCATAGGAAAAATTACACTACAGCTACAGAGGTGACCGACTGATAGCCCAGCTCGACTATCCATCTCTACTGAAGACCCTTTCAGCTTTTTGAGAGTTGGGTGGAGGACATCATCTCTGAAAATAGGGTCCCACAGCTGCACCCCATCAGTGTGAGCAGGACTCTTAGGACTCTTAGAAGAGTCAATGCTCTGAGACCATGGGGGGCGCTTAGCCCCCTCTCTTCGTCACTGAGGATGATTTCATTTTTCAGGGATTAGAGAGGGTGGTCCTTGTGGTGGACTGCAGGTATGGAGAGCTGTTGTCATCGTATTAAATAGATAAGAATGATTATATGTATTGTAGAAATGTCTCCTATCATGTTCCCTAATTTTTTATTATGTCCACATCCTGGTCCCCATCTTGGACATCATAACAAACGTGCACTTTTTTGTTTAATTTACACATTGGACCATAGGAAAAATGACACTACAGCTACAGAGGTGACCGTCTGATAGCCCAGCTCGACTATCCATCTCTACTGAAGACCCTTTCAGTTTTTTGAGAGTTGGGTGGAGAACATCATCTCTGAAAATAGGGTCCCACAGCTGCACCCCATCAGTGTGAGCAGGACTCTTAGGACTCTTAGAAGAGTCAATGCTCTAAAACCATGGGGGGCGCTTAGCCCCCTCTCTTCGTCCCTGAGGATGATTTCATTTTTCAGGGATTAGAGAGGGTGGTCCTTGTGGTAGACTGCAGGTATGGAGAGCTGTTGTCATCGTATTAGATAGATAAGAATGATTATATGTATTGTAGAAATGTCTCCTATCATGTTCCCTAATTTCTTATTATGTCCACATCCTGGTCCCCATCTTGGACATCATAACAAACGTGCACTTTTTTGTTTAATTTACACATTGGACCATAGGAAAAATGACACTACAGCTACAGAGGTGACCGTCTGATAGCCCAGCTCGACTATCCATCTCTACTGAAGACCCTTTCAGCTTTTTGAGAGTTGGGTGGAGGACATCATCTCGGAAAATAGGGTCCCACAGCTTCACCCCATCAATGTGAGCAGGACTCTTAGGACTCTTAGAAGAGTCAATGCTCTGGTACCATGGGGGGCGCTTGGCCCCCTCTCTTCGTCACTGAGGATGATTTCATTTTTCAGGGATTAGAGAGGGTGGTCCTTGTGGTGGACTGCAGGTATGGAGAGCTGTTGTCATTGTATTAGATAGATAAGAATGATTATATGTTTTGTAGAAATGTCTCCTATCATGTTCCCTAATTTTTTATTATGTCCACATCCTGGTCCCCATCTTGGACATCATAACAAACGTGCACTTTTTTGTTTAATTTACACATTGGACCATAGGAAAAATGACACTACAGCTACAGAGGTGACCGTCTGATAGCCCAGCTCGACTATCCATCTCTACTGAAGACCCTTTCAGCTTTTTGAGAGTTGGGTGGAGGACATCATCTCTGAAAATAGGGTCCCACAGCTGCACCCCATCAGTGTGAGCAGGACTCTTAGGACTCTTAGAAGAGTTAATGCTCTGAGACCATGGGGGCGCTTAGCCCCCTCTCTTCGTCACTGAGGATGATTTCATTTTTCAGGGATTAGAGAGGGTGGTCCTTGTGGTGGACTGCAGGTATGGAGAGCTGTTGTCATCGTATTAGATAGATAAGAATGATTATATGTATTGTAGAAATGTCTCCTATCATGTTCCCTAATTTTTTATTATGTCCACATCCTGGTCCCCATCTTGGACATCATAACAAACGTGCACTTTTTTGTTTAATTTACACATTGGACCATAGGAAAAATGACACTACAGCTACAGAGGTGACCGTCTGATAGCCCAGCTCGACTATCCATCTCTACTGAAGACCCTTTCAGCTTTTTGAGAGTTGGGTGGAGGACATCATCTCTGAAAATAGGGTCCCACAGCTGCACCCCATCAGTGTGAGCAGGAATCTTAGGACTCTTAGAAGAGTCAATGCTCTGAGACCATGGGGGGCGCTTAGCCCCCTCTCTTCGTCACTGAGGATGATTTCATTTTTCAGGGATTAGAGAGAGTGGTCCTTGTGGTGGACTGCAGGTATGGAGAGCTGTTGTGATCGTATTAGATAGATAAGAATGATTATATGTATTGTAGAAATGTCTCTTATCATGTTCCCTAATTTTTTATTATGTCCACATCCTGGTCCCCATCTTGGACATCATAACAAACGTGCACTTTTTTGTTTAATTTACACATTGGACCATAGGAAAAATGACACTACAGCTACAGAGGTGACCGTCTGATAGCCCAGCTCGACTATCCATCTCTACTGAAGACCCTTTCAGCTTTTTGAGAGTTGGGTGGAGGACATCATCTCTGAAAATAGGGTCCCACAGCTGCACCCCATCAGTGTAAGCAGGACTCTTAGGACTCTTAGAAGAGTCAATGCTCTAAAACCATGGGGGGCGCTTAGCCCCCTCTCTTCGTCCCTGAGGATGATTTCATTTTTCAGGGATTAGAGAGGGTGGTCATTGTGGTGGACTGCAGGTATGGAGAGCTGTTGTCATCGTATTAGATAGATAAGAATGATTATATGTATTGTAGAAATGTCTCCTATCATGTTCCCTAATTTCTTATTATGTCCACATCCTGGTCCCCATCTTGGACATCATAACAAACGTGCACTTTTTTGTTTAATTTACACATTGGACCATAGGAAAAATGACACTACAGCTACAGAGGTGACCGTCTGATAGCCCAGCTCGACTATCCATCTCTACTGAAGACCCTTT
This sequence comes from Anomaloglossus baeobatrachus, assembly GCF_048569485.1. Taxonomy (NCBI): domain Eukaryota; kingdom Metazoa; phylum Chordata; class Amphibia; order Anura; family Aromobatidae; genus Anomaloglossus; species Anomaloglossus baeobatrachus. The sequence continues at coordinate 209,971 of NW_027445272.1, forward strand.
CAGCTTTTTGAGAGTTGGGTGGAGGACATCATCTCTGAAAATAGGGTCCCACAGCTTCACCCCATCAGTGTGAGCAGGACTCTTAGGACTCTTAGAAGAGTCAATGCTCTGGTACCATGGGGGGCGCTTGGCCCCCTCTCTTCGTCACTGAGGATGATTTCATTTTTCAGGGATTAGAGAGGGTGGTCCTTGTGGTGGACTGCAGGTATGGAGAGCTGTTGTCATCGTATTAGATAGATAGGAATGATTATATGTATTGTAGAAATGTCTCCTATCATGTTCTCTTATTTTTTATTATGTCCACATCCTGGTCCCCATCTTGGACATCATAACAAACGTGCACTTTTTTGTTTAATTTACACATTGGACCATAGGAAAAATGACACTACAGCTACAGAGGTGACCGTCTGATAGCCCAGCTCGACTATCCATCTCTACTGAAGACCCTTTCAGCTTTTTGAGAGTTGGGTGGAGGACATCATCTCTGAAAATAGGGTCCCACAGCTGCACCCCATCAGTGTGAGCAGGACTCTTAGGACTCTTAGAAGAGTTAATGCTCTGAGACCATGGGGGCGCTTAGCCCCCTCTCTTCGTCACTGAGGATGATTTCATTTTTCAGGGATTAGAGAGGGTGGTCCTTGTGGTGGACTGCAGGTATGGAGAGCTGTTGTCATCGTATTAGATAGATAAGAATGATTATATGTATTGTAGAAATGTCTCCTATCATGTTCCCTAATTTTTTATTATGTCCACATCCTGGTCCCCATCTTGGACATCATAACAAACGTGCACTTTTTTGTTTAATTTACACATTGGACCATAGGGAAAATGACACTACAGCTACAGAGGTGACCGTCTGATAGCCCAGCTCGACTATCCATCTCTACTGAAGACCCTTTCAGCTTTTTGAGAGTTGGGTGGAGGACATCATCTCTGAAAATAGGGTCCCACAGCTTCACCCCATCAGTGTGAGCAGGACTCTTAGGACTCTTAGAAGAGTCAATGCTCTGGTACCATGGGGGGCGCTTGGCCCCCTCTCTTCGTCACTGAGGATGATTTCATTTTTCAGGGATTAGAGAGGGTGGTCCTTGTGGTGGACTGCAGGTATGGAGAGCTGTTGTCATCGTATTAGATAGATAAGAATGATTATATGTATTGTAGAAATGTCTCCTATCATGTTCCCTAATTTTTTATTATGTCCACATCCTGGTCCCCATCTTGGACATCATAACAAACGTGCACTTTTTTGTTTAATTTACACATTGGACCATAGGAAAAATGACACTACAGCTACAGAGGTGACCGTCTGATAGCCCAGCTCGACTATCCATCTCTACTGAAGACCCTTTCAGCTTTTTGAGAGTTGGGTGGAGGACATCATCTCTGAAAATAGGGTCCCACAGCTGCACCCCATCAGTGTGAGCAGGACTCTTAGGACTCTTAGAAGAGTTAATGCTCTGAGACCATGGGGGCGCTTAGCCCCCTCTCTTCGTCACTGAGGATGATTTCATTTTTCAGGGATTAGAGAGGGTGGTCCTTGTGGTGGACTGCAGGTATGGAGAGCTGTTGTCATCGTATTAGATAGATAAGAATGATTATATGTATTGTAGAAATGTCTCCTATCATGTTCCCTAATTTTTTATTATGTCCACATCCTGGTCCCCATCTTGGACATCATAACAAACGTGCACTTTTTTGTTTAATTTACACATTGGACCATAGGGAAAATGACACTACAGCTACAGAGGTGACCGTCTGATAGCCCAGCTCGACTATCCATCTCTACTGAAGACCCTTTCAGCTTTTTGAGAGTTGGGTGGAGGACATCATCTCGGAAAATAGGGTCCCACAGCTTCACCCCATCAATGTGAGCAGGACTCTTAGGACTCTTAGAAGAGTCAATGCTCTGGTACCATGGGGGGCGCTTGGCCCCCTCTCTTCGTCACTGAGGATGATTTCATTTTTCAGGGATTAGAGAGGGTGGTCCTTGTGGTGGACTGCAGGTATGGAGAGCTGTTGTCATTGTATTAGATAGATAAGAATGATTATATGTTTTGTAGAAATGTCTCCTATCATGTTCCCTAATTTTTTATTATGTCCACATCCTGGTCCCCATCTTGGACATCATAACAAACGTGCACTTTTTTGTTTAATTTACACATTGGACCATAGGAAAAATGACACTACAGCTACAGAGGTGACCGTCTGATAGCCCAGCTCGACTATCCATCTCTACTGAAGACCCTTTCAGCTTTTTGAGAGTTGGGTGGAGGACATCATCTCTGAAAATAGGGTCCCACAGCTGCACCCCATCAGTGTGAGCAGGACTCTTAGGACTCTTAGAAGAGTTAATGCTCTGAGACCATGGGGGCGCTTAGCCCCCTCTCTTCGTCACTGAGGATGATTTCATTTTTCAGGGATTAGAGAGGGTGGTCCTTGTGGTGGACTGCAGGTATGGAGAGCTGTTGTCATCGTATTAGATAGATAAGAATGATTATATGTATTGTAGAAATGTCTCCTATCATGTTCCCTAATTTTTTATTATGTCCACATCCTGGTCCCCATCTTGGACATCATAACAAACGTGCACTTTTTTGTTTAATTTACACATTGGACCATAGGAAAAATGACACTACAGCTACAGAGGTGACCGTCTGATAGCCCAGCTCGACTATCCATCTCTACTGAAGACCCTTTCAGCTTTTTGAGAGTTGGGTGGAGGACATCATCTCTGAAAATAGGGTCCCACAGCTGCACCCCATCAGTGTGAGCAGGAATCTTAGGACTCTTAGAAGAGTCAATGCTCTGAGACCATGGGGGGCGCTTAGCCCCCTCTCTTCGTCACTGAGGATGATTTCATTTTTCAGGGATTAGAGAGAGTGGTCCTTGTGGTGGACTGCAGGTATGGAGAGCTGTTGTGATCGTATTAGATAGATAAGAATGATTATATGTATTGTAGAAATGTCTCCTATCATGTTCCCTAATTTTTTATTATGTCCACATCCTGGTCCCCATCTTGGACATCATAACAAACGTGCACTTTTTTGTTTAATTTACACATTGGACCATAGGAAAAATGACACTACAGCTACAGAGGTGACCGTCTGATAGCCCAGCTCGACTATCCATCTCTACTGAAGACCCTTTCAGCTTTTTGAGAGTTGGGTGGAGGACATCATCTCTGAAAATAGGGTCCCACAGCTGCACCCCATCAGTGTAAGCAGGACTCTTAGGACTCTTAGAAGAGTCAATGCTCTAAAACCATGGGGGGCGCTTAGCCCCCTCTCTTCGTCCCTGAGGATGATTTCATTTTTCAGGGATTAGAGAGGGTGGTCATTGTGGTGGACTGCAGGTATGGAGAGCTGTTGTCATCGTATTAGATAGATAAGAATGATTATATGTATTGTAGAAATGTCTCCTATCATGTTCCCTAATTTCTTATTATGTCCACATCCTGGTCCCCATCTTGGACATCATAACAAACGTGCACTTTTTTGTTTAATTTACACATTGGACCATAGGAAAAATGACACTACAGCTACAGAGGTGACCGTCTGATAGCCCAGCTCGACTATCCATCTCTACTGAAGACCCTTTCAGCTTTTTGAGAGTTGGGTGGAGGACATCATCTCTGAAAATAGGGTCCCACAGCTTCACCCCATCAGTGTGAGCAGGACTCTTAGGACTCTTAGAAGAGTCAATGCTCTGGTACCATGGGGGGCGCTTGGCCCCCTCTCTTCGTCACTGAGGATGATTTCATTTTTCAGGGATTAGAGAGGGTGGTCCTTGTGGTGGACTGCAGGTATGGAGAGCTGTTGTCATCGTATTAGATAGATAGGAATGATTATATGTATTGTAGAAATGTCTCCTATCATGTTCTCTTATTTTTTATTATGTCCACATCCTGGTCCCCATCTTGGACATCATAACAAACGTGCACTTTTTTGTTTAATTTACACATTGGACCATAGGAAAAATGACACTACAGCTACAGAGGTGACCGTCTGATAGCCCAGCTCGACTATCCATCTCTACTGAAGACCCTTTCAGCTTTTTGAGAGTTGGGTGGAGGACATCATCTCTGAAAATAGGGTCCCACAGCTTCACCCCATCAGTGTGAGCAGGACTCTTAGGACTCTTAGAAGAGTCAATGCTCTGGTACCATGGGGGGCGCTTGGCCCCCTCTCTTCGTCACTGAGGATGATTTCATTTTTCAGGGATTAGAGAGGGTGGTCCTTGTGGTGGACTGCAGGTATGGAGAGCTGTTGTCATCGTATTAGATAGATAAGAATGATTATATGTATTGTAGAAATGTCTCCTATCATGTTCCCTAATTTTTTATTATGTCCACATCCTGGTCCCCATCTTGGACATCATAACAAACGTGCACTTTTTTGTTTAATTTACACATTGGACCATAGGAAAAATGACACTACAGCTACAGAGGTGACCGTCTGATAGCCCAGCTCGACTATCCATCTCTACTGAAGACCCTTTCAGCTTTTTGAGAGTTGGGTGGAGGACATCATCTCTGAAAATAGGGTCCCACAGCTGCACCCCATCAGTGTGAGCAGGACTCTTAGGACTCTTAGAAGAGTTAATGCTCTGAGACCATGGGGGCGCTTAGCCCCCTCTCTTCGTCACTGAGGATGATTTCATTTTTCAGGGATTAGAGAGGGTGGTCCTTGTGGTGGACTGCAGGTATGGAGAGCTGTTGTCATCGTATTAGATAGATAAGAATGATTATATGTATTGTAGAAATGTCTCCTATCATGTTCCCTAATTTTTTATTATGTCCACATCCTGGTCCCCATCTTGGACATCATAACAAACGTGCACTTTTTTGTTTAATTTACACATTGGACCATAGGGAAAATGACACTACAGCTACAGAGGTGACCGTCTGATAGCCCAGCTCGACTATCCATCTCTACTGAAGACCCTTTCAGCTTTTTGAGAGTTGGGTGGAGGACATCATCTCTGAAAATAGGGTCCCACAGCTGCACCCCATCAGTGTGAGCAGGACTCTTAGGACTCTTAGAAGAGTCAATGCTCTGAGACCATTGGGGGCACTTAGCCCCCTCTCTTCATCACTGAGGATGATTTCATTTTTCAGGGATTAGAGAGGGTGGTCCTTGTGGTGGACTGCAGATATGGAGAGCTGTTATCATCGTATTAGATAGATAAGAATGATTATATGTATTGTAGAAATGTCTCCTATCATGTTCCCTAATTTTTTATTATGTCCACATCCTGGTCCCCATCTTGGACATCATAACAAACGGGCACTTTTTTGTTTAATTTACACATTGGACCATAGGAAAAATTACACTACAGCTACAGAGGTGACCGACTGATAGCCCAGCTCGACTATCCATCTCTACTGAAGACCCTTTCAGCTTTTTGAGAGTTGGGTGGAGGACATCATCTCTGAAAATAGGGTCCCACAGCTGCACCCCATCAGTGTGAGCAGGACTCTTAGGACTCTTAGAAGAGTCAATGCTCTGAGACCATGGGGGGCGCTTAGCCCCCTCTCTTCGTCACTGAGGATGATTTCATTTTTCAGGGATTAGAGAGGGTGGTCCTTGTGGTGGACTGCAGGTATGGAGAGCTGTTGTCATCGTATTAAATAGATAAGAATGATTATATGTATTGTAGAAATGTCTCCTATCATGTTCCCTAATTTTTTATTATGTCCACATCCTGGTCCCCATCTTGGACATCATAACAAACGTGCACTTTTTTGTTTAATTTACACATTGGACCATAGGAAAAATGACACTACAGCTACAGAGGTGACCGTCTGATAGCCCAGCTCGACTATCCATCTCTACTGAAGACCCTTTCAGTTTTTTGAGAGTTGGGTGGAGAACATCATCTCTGAAAATAGGGTCCCACAGCTGCACCCCATCAGTGTGAGCAGGACTCTTAGGACTCTTAGAAGAGTCAATGCTCTAAAACCATGGGGGGCGCTTAGCCCCCTCTCTTCGTCCCTGAGGATGATTTCATTTTTCAGGGATTAGAGAGGGTGGTCCTTGTGGTAGACTGCAGGTATGGAGAGCTGTTGTCATCGTATTAGATAGATAAGAATGATTATATGTATTGTAGAAATGTCTCCTATCATGTTCCCTAATTTCTTATTATGTCCACATCCTGGTCCCCATCTTGGACATCATAACAAACGTGCACTTTTTTGTTTAATTTACACATTGGACCATAGGAAAAATGACACTACAGCTACAGAGGTGACCGTCTGATATCCCAGCTCGACTATCCATCTCTACTGAAGACCCTTTCAGCTTTTTGAGAGTTGGGTGGAGGACATCATCTCTGAAAATAGGGTCCCACAGCTTCACCCCATCAATGTGAGCAGGACTCTTAGGACTCTTAGAAGAGTCAATGCTCTGGTACCATGGGGGGCGCTTGGCCCCCTCTCTTCGTCACTGAGGATGATTTCATTTTTCAGGGATTAGAGAGGGTGGTCCTTGTGGTGGACTGCAGGTATGGAGAGCTGTTGTCATTGTATTAGATAGATAAGAATGATTATATGTTTTGTAGAAATGTCTCCTATCATGTTCCCTAATTTTTTATTATGTCCACATCCTGGTCCCCATCTTGGACATCATAACAAACGTGCACTTTTTTGTTTAATTTACACATTGGACCATAGGAAAAATGACACTACAGCTACAGAGGTGACCGTCTGATAGCCCAGCTCGACTATCCATCTCTACTGAAGACCCTTTCAGCTTTTTGAGAGTTGGGTGGAGGACATCATCTCTGAAAATAGGGTCCCACAGCTGCACCCCATCAGTGTGAGCAGGACTCTTAGGACTCTTAGAAGAGTTAATGCTCTGAGACCATGGGGGCGCTTAGCCCCCTCTCTTCGTCACTGAGGATGATTTCATTTTTCAGGGATTAGAGAGGGTGGTCCTTGTGGTGGACTGCAGGTATGGAGAGCTGTTGTCATCGTATTAGATAGATAAGAATGATTATATGTATTGTAGAAATGTCTCCTATCATGTTCCCTAATTTTTTATTATGTCCACATCCTGGTCCCCATCTTGGACATCATAACAAACGTGCACTTTTTTGTTTAATTTACACATTGGACCATAGGAAAAATGACACTACAGCTACAGAGGTGACCGTCTGATAGCCCAGCTCGACTATCCATCTCTACTGAAGACCCTTTCAGCTTTTTGAGAGTTGGGTGGAGGACATCATCTCTGAAAATAGGGTCCCACAGCTGCACCCCATCAGTGTGAGCATGACTCTTAGGACTCTTAGAAAAGTCAATGCTCTGAGACCATTGGGGGCACTTAGCCCCCTCTCTTCGTCACTGAGGATGATTTCATTTTTCAGGGATTAGAAAGGGTGGTCCTTGTGGTGGACTGCAGGTATGGAGAGCTGTTATCATCGTATTAGATAGATAAGAATGATTATATGTATTGTAGAAATGTCTCCTATCATGTTCCCTAATTTTTTATTATGTCCACATTTTGGTCCCCATCTTGGACATCATAACAAACGTGCACTTTTTTGTTTAATTTACACATTGGACCATAGGAAAAATGACACTACAGCTACAGAGGTGACCGTCTGATAGCCCAGCTCGACAATCCATCTCTACTGAAGACCCTTTCAGCTTTTTGAGAGTTGGGTGGAGGACATCATCTCTGAAAATAGGGTCCCACAGCTGCACCCCATCAGTGTGAGCAGGACTCTTAGGACTCTTAGAAGAGTCAATGCTCTGAGACCATGGGGGGCGCTTAGCCCCCTCTCTTCGTCACTGAGGATGATTTCATTTTTCAGGGATTAGAGAGGGTGGTCCTTGTGGTGGACTGCAGGTATGGAGAGCTGTTGTCATCGTATTAGATAGATAAGAATGATTATATGTATTGTAGAAATGTCTCCTATCATGTTCCCTAATTTTTTATTATGTCCACATCCTGGTCCCCATCTTGGACATCATAACAAACGTGCACTTTTTTGTTTAATTTACACATTGGACCATAGGAAAAATGACACTACAGCTACAGAGGTGACCGTCTGATAGCCCAGCTCGACTATCCATCTCTACTGAAGACCCTTTCAGCTTTTTGAGAGTTGGGTGGAGGACATCATCTCTGAAAATAGGGTCCCACAGCTGCACCCCATCAGTGTGAGCAGGACTCTTAGGACTCTTAGAAGAGTTAATGCTCTGAGACCATGGGGGCGCTTAGCCCCCTCTCTTCGTCACTGAGGATGATTTCATTTTTCAGGGATTAGAGAGGGTGGTCCTTGTGGTGGACTGCAGGTATGGAGAGCTGTTGTCATCGTATTAGATAGATAAGAATGATTATATGTATTGTAGAAATGTCTCCTATCATGTTCCCTAATTTTTTATTATGTCCACATCCTGGTCCCCATCTTGGACATCATAACAAACGTGCACTTTTTTGTTTAATTTACACATTGGACCATAGGAAAAATGACACTACAGCTACAGAGGTGACCGTCTGATAGCCCAGCTCGACTATCCATCTCTACTGAAGACCCTTTCAGCTTTTTGAGAGTTGGGTGGAGGACACCATCTCTGAAAATAGGGTCCCACAGCTGCACCCCATCAGTGTGAGCAGGACTCTTAGGACTCTTAGAAGAGTCAATGCTCTGAGACCATTGGGGGCACTTAGCCCCCTCTCTTCATCACTGAGGATGATTTCATTTTTCAGGGATTAGAGAGGGTGGTCCTTGTGGTGGACTGCAGATATGGAGAGCTGTTATCATCGTATTAGATAGATAAGAATGATTATATGTATTGTAGAAATGTCTCCTATCATGTTCCCTAATTTTTTATTATGTCCACATCCTGGTCCCCATCTTGGACATCATAACAAACGTGCACTTTTTTGTTTAATTTACACATTGGACCATAGGAAAAATGACACTACAGCTACAGAGGTGACCGTCTGATAGCCCAGCTCGACTATCCATCTCTACTGAAGAACCTTTCAGCTTTTTGAGAGTTGGGTGGAGGACATCATCTCTGAAAATAGGGTCCCACAGCTGCACCCCATCAGTGTGAGCAGGACTCTTAGGACTCTTAGAAGAGTCAATGCTCTGAGACCATGGGGGCGCTTAGCCCCCTCTCTTCGTCACTGAGGATGATTTCATTTTTCAGGGATTAGAGAGGGTGGTCCTTGTAGTGGACTGCAGGTATGGAGAGCTGTTGTCATCGTATTAAATAGATAAGAATGATTATATGTATTGTAGAAATGTCTCCTATCATGTTCCCTAATTTTTTATTATGTCCACATCCTGGTCCCCATCTTGGACATCATAACAAACGTGCACTTTTTTGTTTAATTTACACATTGGACCATAGGAAAAATGACACTACAGCTACAGAGGTGACCGTCTGATAGCCCAGCTCGACTATCCATCTCTACTGAAGACCCTTTCAGCTTTTTGAGAGTTGGGTGGAGAACATCATCTTTGAAAATAGGGTCCCACAGCTGCACCCCATCAGTGTGAGCAGGACTCTTAGGACTCTTAGAAGAGTCAATGCTCTGAGACCATGGGGGGCGCTTAGCCCCCTCTCCTCGTCACTGAGGATGATTTCACTTTTCAGGGAATAGAGAGGGTGGTCCTTGTGGTGGACTGCAGGTATGGAGAGCTGTTGTCATCGTATTAGATAGATAAGAATGATTATATGTATTGTAGAAATGTCTCCTATCATGTTCCCTATTTTTTTATTATGTCCACATCCTGGTCCCCATCTTGGAAATCATAACAAACGTGCACTTTTTTGTTTAATTTACAAATTGGACCATAGGAAAAATGACACTACAGCTACAGAGGTGACCGTCTGATAGCCCAGCTCGACTATCCATCTCTACTGAAGACCCTTTCAGCTTTTTGACAGTTGGGTGGAGGACATCATCTCTGAAAATAGGGTCCCACAGCTGCACCCCATCAGTGTGAGCAGGAATCTTAGGACTCTTAGAAGAGTCAATGCTCTGAGACCATGGGGGGCGCTTAGCCCCCTCTCTTCGTCACTGAGGATGATTTCATTTTTCAGGGATTAGAGAGAGTGGTCCTTGTGGTGGACTGCAGGTATGGAGAGCTGTTGTGATCGTATTAGATAGATAAGAATGATTATATGTATTGTAGAAATGTCTCCTATCATGTTCCCTAATTTTTTATTATGTCCACATCCTGGTCCCCATCTTGAACATCATAACAAACGTGCACTTTTTTGTTTAATTTACACATTGGACCATAGGAAAAATGACACTACAGCTACAGAGGTGACCGTCTGATAGCCCAGCTCGACTATCCATCTCTACTGAAGACCCTTTCAGCTTTTTGAGAGTTGGGTGGAGGACATCATCTCTGAAAATAGGGTCCCACAGCTTCACCCCATCAGTGTGAGCAGGACTCTTAGGACTCTTAGAAGAGTCAATGCTCTGGTACCATGGGGGGCGCTTGGCCCCCTCTCTTCGTCACTGAGGATGATTTCATTTTTCAGGGATTAGAGAGGGTGGTCCTTGTGGTGGACTGCAGGTATGGAGAGCTGTTGTCATCGTATTAGATAGATAAGAATGATTATATGTATTGTAGAAATGTCTCCTATCATGTTCCCTAATTTTTTATTATGTCCACATCCTGGTCCCCATCTTGGACATCATAACAAACGTGCACTTTTTTGTTTAATTTACACATTGGACCATAGGAAAAATGACACTACAGCTACAGAGGTGACCGTCTGATAGCCCAGCTCGACTATCCATCTCTACTGAAGACCCTTTCAGCTTTTTGAGAGTTGGGTGGAGGACATCATCTCTGAAAATAGGGTCCCACAGCTGCACCCCATCAGTGTGAGCAGGACTCTTAGGACTCTTAGAAGAGTTAATGCTCTGAGACCAAGGGGGCGCTTAGCCCCCTCTCTTCGTCACTGAGGATGATTTCATTTTTCAGGGATTAGAGAGGGTGGTCCTTGTGGTGGACTGCAGGTATGGAGAGCTGTTGTCATCGTATTAGATAGATAAGAATGATTATATGTATTGTAGAAATGTCTCCTATCATGTTCCCTAATTTTTTATTATGTCCACATCCTGGTCCCCATCTTGGACATCATAACAAACGTGCACTTTTTTGTTTAATTTACACATTGGACCATAGGAAAAATGACACTACAGCTACAGAGGTGACCGTCTGATAGCCCAGCTCGACTATTCATCTCTACTGAAGACCCTTTCAGCTTTTTGAGAGTTGGGTGGAGGACATCATCTCTGAAAATAGGGTCCCACAGCTTCACCCCATCAGTGTGAGCAGGACTCTTAGGACTCTTAGAAGAGTCAATGCTCTGGTACCATGGGGGGCGCTTGGCCCCCTCTCTTCGTCACTGAGGATGATTTCATTTTTCAGGGATTAGAGAGCGTGGTCCTTGTGGTGGACTGCAGGTATGGAGAGCTGTTGTCATCGTATTAGATAGATAAGAATGATTATATGTATTGTAGAAATGTCTCCTATCATGTTCCCTAATTTTTTATTATGTCCACATCCTGGTCCCCATCTTGGACATCATAACAAACGTGCACTTTTTTGTTTAATTTACACATTGGACCATAGGAAAAATAACACTACAGCTACAGAGGTGACCGTCTGATAGCCCAGCTCGACTATCCATCTCTACTGAAGACCCTTTCAGCTTTTTGAGAGTTGGGTGGAGGACATCATCTCTGAAAATAGGGTCCCACAGCTGCACCCCATCAGTGTGAGCAGGACTCTTAGGACTCTTAGAAGAGTTAATGCTCTGAGACCATGGGGGCGCTTAGCCCCCTCTCTTCGTCACTGAGGATGATTTCATTTTTCAGGGATTAGAGAGGGTGGTTCTTGTGGTGGACTGCAGGTATGGAGAGCTGTTGTCATCGTATTAGATAGATAAGAATGATTATATGTATTGTAGAAATGTCTCCTATCATGTTCCCTAATTTTTTATTATGTCCACATCCTGGTCCCCATCTTGGACATCATAACAAACGTGCACTTTTTTGTTTAATTTACACATTGGACCATAGGAAAAATGACACTACAGCTACAGAGGTGACCGTCTGATAGCCCAGCTCGACTATCCATCTCTACTGAAGACCCTTTCAGCTTTTTGAGAGTTGGGTGGAGGACATCATCTCTGAAAATAGGGTCCCACAGCTGCACCCCATCAGTGTGAGCAGGACTCTTAGGACTCTTAGAAGAGTCAATGCTCTGAGACCATTGGGGGCACTTAGCCCCCTCTCTTCGTCACTGAGGATGATTTCATTTTTCAGGGATTAGAGAGGGTGGTCCTTGTGGTGGACTGCAGGTATGGAGAGCTGTTATCATCGTATTAGATAGATAAGAATGATTATATGTATTGTAGAAATGTCTCCTATCATGTTCCCTAATTTTTTATTATGTCCACATCCTGGTCCCCATCTTGGACATCATAACAAACGTGCACTTTTTTGTTTAATTTACACATTAGACCATAGGAAAAATGACACTACAGCTACAGAGGTGACCGTCTGATAGCCCAGCTCGACAATCCATCTCTACTGAAGACCCTTTCAGCTTTTTGAGAGTTGGGTGGAGGACATCATCTCTGAAAATAGGGTCCCACAGCTGCACCCCATCAGTGTGAGCAGGACTCTTAGGACTCTTAGAAGAGTCAATGCTCTGAGACCATGGGGGGCGCTTAGCCCCCTCTCTTCGTCACTGAGGATGATTTCATTTTTCAGGGATTAGAGAGGGTGGTCCTTGTGGTGGACTGCAGGTATGGAGAGCTGTTGTCATCGTATTAGATAGATAAGAATGATTATATGTATTGTAGAAATGTCTCCTATCATGTTCCCTAATTTTTTATTATGTCCACATCCTGGTCCCCATCTTGGACATCATAACAAACGTGCACTTTTTTGTTTAATTTACACATTGGACCATAGGAAAAATGACACTACAGCTACAGAGGTGACCGTCTGATAGCCCAGCTCGACTATCCATCTCTACTGAAGACCCTTTCAGCTTTTTGAGAGTTGGGTGGAGGACATCATCTCTGAAAATAGGGTCCCACAGCTGCACCCCATCAGTGTGAGCAGGACTCTTAGGACTCTTAGAAGAGTTAATGCTCTGAGACCATGGGGGCACTTAGCCCCCTCTCTTCGTCACTGAGGATGATTTCATTTTTCAGGGATTAGAGAGGGTGGTCCTTGTGGTGGACTGCAGGTATGGAGAGCTGTTGTCATCGTATTAGATAGATAAGAATGATTATATGTATTGTAGAAATGTCTCCTATCATGTTCCCTAATTTTTTATTATGTCCACATCCTGGTCCCCATCTTGGACATCATAACAAACGTGCACTTTTTTGTTTAATTTACACATTGGACCATAGGAAAAATGACACTACAGCTACAGAGGTGACCGTCTGATAGCCCAGCTCGACTATCCATCTCTACTGAAGACCCTTTCAGCTTTTTGAGAGTTGGGTGGAGGACATCATCTCTTAAAATAGGGTCCCACAGCTGCACCCCATCAGTGTGAGCAGGACTCTTAGGACTCTTAGAAGAGTCAATGCTCTAAAACCAGGGGGCGCTTAGCCCCCTCTCTTCGTCCCTGAGGATGATTTCATTTTTCAGGGATTAGAGAGGGTGGTCCTTGTGGTGGACTGCAGGTATGGAGAGCTGTTGTCATCGTATTAGATAGATAAGAATGATTATATGTATTGTAGAAATGTCTCCTATCATGTTCCCTAATTTTTTATTATGTCCACATCCTGGTCCCCATCTTGGACATCATAACAAACGTGCACTTTTTTGTTTAATTTACACATTGGACCATAGGAAAAATGACACTACAGCTACAGAGGTGACCGTCTGATAGCCCAGCTCGACTATCCATCTCTACTGAAGACCCTTTCAGCTTTTTGAGAGTTGGGTGGAGGACATCATCTCTGAAAATAGGGTCCCACAGCTGCACCCCATCAGTGTGAGCAGGACTCTTAGGACTCTTAGAAGAGTTAATGCTCTGAGACCATGGGGGCGCTTAGCCCCCTCTCTTCGTCACTGAGGATGATTTCATTTTTCAGGGATTAGAGAGGGTGGTCCTTGTGGTGGACTGCAGGTATGGAGAGCTGTTGTGATCGTATTAGATAGATAAGAATGATTATATGTATTGTAGAAATGTCTCCTATCATGTTCCCTAATTTTTTATTATGTCCACATCCTGGTCCCCATCTTGGACATCATAACAAACGTGCACTTTTTTGTTTAATTTACACATTGGACCATAGGAAAAATGACACTACAGCTACAGAGGTGACCGTCTGATAGCCCAGCTCGACTATCCATCTCTACTGAAGACCCTTTCAGCTTTTTGAGAGTTGGGTGGAGGACATCATCTCTTAAAATAGGGTCCCACAGCTGCACCCCATCAGTGTAAGCAGGACTCTTAGGACTCTTAGAAGAGTCAATGCTCTAAAACCATGGGGGGCGCTTAGCCCCCTCTCTTCGTCCCTGAGGATGATTTCATTTTTCAGGGATTAGAGAGGGTGGTCCTTGTGGTGGACTGCAGGTATGGAGAGCTGTTGTCATCGTATTAGATAGATAAGAATGATTATATGTATTGTAGAAATGTCTCCTATCATGTTCCCTAATTTTTTATTATGTCCACATCCTGGTCCCCATCTTGGACATCATAACAAACGTGCACTTTTTTGTTTAATTTACACATTGGACCATAGGAAAAATGACACTACAGCTACAGAGGTGACCGTCTGATAGCCCAGCTCGACTATCCATCTCTACTGAAGACCCTTTCAGCTTTTTGAGAGTTGGGTGGAGGACATCATCTCTGAAAATAGGGTCCCACAGCTGCACCCCATCAGTGTGAGCAGGACTCTTAGGACTCTTAGAAGAGTCAATGCTCTGAGACCATTGGGGGCACTTAGCCCCCTCTCTTCATCACTGAGGATGATTTCATTTTTCAGGGATTAGAGAGGGTGGTCCTTGTGGTGGACTGCAGATATGGAGAGCTGTTATCATCGTATTAGATAGATAAGAATGATTATATGTATTGTAGAAATGTCTCCTATCATGTTCCCTAATTTTTTATTATGTCCACATCCTGGTCCCCATCTTGGACATCATAACAAACGTGCACTTTTTTGTTTAATTTACACATTGGACCATAGGAAAAATGACACTACAGCTACAGAGGTGACCGTCTGATAGCCCAGCTCGACTATCCATCTCTACTGAAGACCCTTTCAGCTTTTTGAGAGTTGGGTGGAGGACATCATCTCTGAAAATAGGGTCCCACAGCTGCACCCCATCAGTGTGAGCAGGACTCTTAGGACTCTTAGAAGAGTCAATGCTCTGAGACCATGGGGGGCGCTTAGCCCCCTCTCTTCGTCACTGAGGATGATTTCATTTTTCAGGGATTAGAGAGGGTGGTCCTTGTGGTGGACTGTAGGTATGGAGAGCTGTTGTCATCGTATTAAATAGATAAGAATGATTATATGTATTGTAGAAATGTCTCCTATCATGTTCCCTAATTTTTTATTATGTCCACATCCTGGTCCCCATCTTGGACATCATAACAAACGTGCACTTTTTTGTTTAATTTACACATTGGACCATAGGAAAAATGACACTACAGCTACAGAGGTGACCGTCTGATAGCCCAGCTCGACTATCCATCTCTACTGAGGACCCTTTCAGCTTTTTGAGAGTTGGGTGGAGAACATCATCTCTGAAAATAGGGTCCCACAGCTGCACCCCATCAGTGTGAGCAGGACTCTTAGGACTCTTAGAAGAGTCAATGCTCTGAGACCATGGGGGGCGCTTAGCCCCCTCTCTTCGTGACTGAGGATGATTTCACTTTTCAGGGAATAGAGAGGGTGGTCCTTGTGGTGGACTGCAGGTATGGAAAGCTGTTGTCATCGTATTAGATAGATAAGAATGATTATATGTATTGTAGAAATGTCTCCTATCATGTTCCCTATTTTTTTATTATGTCCACATCCTGGTCCCCATCTTGGAAATCATAACAAACGTGCACTTTTTTGTTTAATTTACACATTGGACCATAGGAAAAATGACACTACAGCTACAGAGGTGACCGTCTGATAGCCCAGCTCGACTATCCATCTCTACTGAAGACCCTTTCAGCTTTTTGAGAGTTGGGTGGAGGACATCATCTCTGAAAATAGGGTCCCACAGCTGCACCCCATCAGTGTGAGCAGGAATCTTAGGACTCTTAGAAGAGTCAATGCTCTGAGACCATGGGGGGCGCTTAGCCCCCTCTCTTCGTCACTGAGGATGATTTCATTTTTCAGGGATTAGAGAGAGTGGTCCTTGTGGTGGACTGCAGGTATGGAGAGCTGTTGTGATCGTATTAGATAGATAAGAATGATTATATGTATTGTAGAAATGTCTCCTATCATGTTCCCTAATTTTTTATTATGTCCACATCCTGGTCCCCATCTTGAACATCATAACAAACGTGCACTTTTTTGTTTAATTTACACATTGGACCATAGGAAAAATGACACTACAGCTACAGAGGTGACCGTCTGATAGCCCAGCTCGACTATCCATCTCTACTGAAGACCCTTTCAGCTTTTTGAGAGTTGGGTGGAGGACATCATCTCTGAAAATAGGGTCCCACAGCTGCACCCCATCAGTGTGAGCAGGACTCTTAGGACTCTTAGAAGAGTTAATGCTCTGAGACCATGGGGGCGCTTAGCCCCCTCTCTTCGTCACTGAGGATGATTTCATTTTTCAGGGATTAGAGAGGGTGGTCCTTGTGGTGGACTGCAGGTATGGAGAGCTGTTGTCATCGTATTAGATAGATAAGAATGATTATATGTATTGTAGAAATGTCTCCTATCATGTTCCCTAATTTTTTATTATGTCCACATCCTGGTCCCCATCTTGGACATCATAACAAACGTGCACTTTTTTGTTTAATTTACACATTGGACCATAGGAAAAATGACACTACAGCTACAGAGGTGACCGTCTGATAGCCCAGCTCGACTATCCATCTCTACTGAAGACCCTTTCAGCTTTTTGAGAGTTGGGTGGAGGACATCATCTCTGAAAATAGGGTCCCACAGCTGCACCCCATCAGTGTGAGCAGGACTCTTAGGACTCTTAGAAGAGTCAATGCTCTGAGACCATTGGGGGCACTTAGCCCCCTCTCTTCATCACTGAGGATGATTTCATTTTTCAGGGATTAGAGAGGGTGGTCCTTGTGGTGGACTGCAGATATGGAGAGCTGTTATCATCGTATTAGATAGATAACAATGATTATGTGTATTGTAGAAATGTCTCCTATCATGTTCCCTAATTTTTTATTATGTCCACATCCTGGTCCCCATCTTGGACATCATAACAAACGTGCACTTTTTTGTTTAATTTACACATTGGACCATAGGAAAAATGACACTACAGCTACAGAGGTGACCGTCTGATAGCCCAGCTCGACTATCCATCTCTACTGAAGACCCTTTCAGCTTTTTGAGAGTTGGGTGGAGGACATCATCTCTGAAAATAGGGTCCCACAGCTGCACCCCATCAGTGTGAGCAGGACTCTTAGGACTCTTAGAAGAGTCAATGCTCTGAGACCATGGGGGGCGCTTAGCCCCCTCTCTTCGTCACTGAGGATGATTTCATTTTTCAGGGATTAGAGAGGGTGGTCCTTGTGGTGGACTGCAGGTATGGAGAGCTGTTGTCATCGTATTAGATAGATAAGAATGATTATATGTATTGTAGAAATGTCTCCTATCATGTTCCCTAATTTTTTATTATGTCCACATCCTGGTCCCCATCTTGGACATCATAACAAACGTGCACTTTTTTGTTTAATTTACACATTGGACCATAGGAAAAATGACACTACAGCTACAGAGGTGACCGTCTGATAGCCCAGCTCGACTATCCATCTCTACTGAAGACCCTTTCAGCTTTTTGAGAGTTGGGTAGAGAACATCATCTCTGAAAATAGGGTCCCACAGCTGCACCCCATCAGTGTGAGCAGGACTCTTAGGACTCTTAAAAGAGTCAATGCTCTGAGACCATGGAGGGCGCTTAGCCCCCTCTCTTCGTCACTGAGGATGATTTCACTTTTCAGGGATTAGAGAGAGTGGTCCTTGTGGTGGACTGCAGGTATGGAGAGCTGTTGTGATCGTATTAGATAGATAAGAATGATTATATGTATTGTAGAAATGTCTCCTATCATGTTCTCTAATTTTTTATTATGTCCACATCCTGGTCCCCATCTTGAACATCATAACAAACGTGCACTTTTTTGTTTAATTTACACATTGGACCATAGGAAAAATGACACTACAGCTACAGAGGTGACCGTCTGATAGCCCAGCTCGACTATCCATCTCTACTGAAGACCCTTTCAGCTTTTTGAGAGTTGGGTGGAGGACATCATCTCTGAAAATAGGGTCCCACAGCTGCACCCCATCAGTGTAAGCAGGACTCTTAGGACTCTTAGAAGAGTCAATGCTCTAAAACCATGGGGGCGCTTAGCCCCCTCTCTTCGTCCCTGAGGATGATTTCATTTTTCAGGGATTAGAGAGGGTGGTCCTTGTGGTGGACTGCAGGTATGGAGAGCTGTTGTCATCGTATTAGATAGATAAGAATGATTATATGTATTGTAGAAATGTCTCCTATCATGTTCCCTAATTTCTTATTATGTCCACATCCTGGTCCCCATCTTGGACATCATAACAAACGTGCACTTTTTTGTTTAATTTACACATTGGACCATAGGAAAAATGACACTACAGCTACAGAGGTGACCGTCTGATAGCCCAGCTCGACTATCCATCTCTACTGAAGACCCTTTCAGCTTTTTGAGAGTTGGGTGGAGGACATCATCTCTGAAAATAGGGTCCCACAGCTTCACCCCATCAGTGTGAGCAGGACTCTTAGGACTCTTAGAAGAGTCAATGCTCTGGTACCATGGGGGGCGCTTGGCCCCCTCTCTTCGTCACTGAGGATGATTTCATTTTTCAGGGATTAGAGAGGGTGGTCCTTGTGGTGGACTGCAGGTATGGAGAGCTGTTGTCATCGTATTAGATAGATAAGAATGATTATATGTATTGTAGAAATGTCTCCTATCATGTTCCCTAATTTTTTATTATGTCCACATCCTGGTCCCCATCTTGGACATCATAACAAACGTGCACTTTTTTGTTTAATTTACACATTGGACCATAGGAAAAATGACACTACAGCTACAGAGGTGACCGTCTGATAGCCCAGCTCGACTATCCATCTCTACTGAAGACCCTTTCAGCTTTTAAAGAGTTGGGTGGAGGACATCATCTCTGAAAATAGGGTCCCACAGCTGCACCCCATCAGTGTGAGCAGGACTCTTAGGACTCTTAGAAGAGTCAATGCTCTGAGACCATTGGGGGCACTTAGCCCCCTCTCTTCGTCACTGAGGATGATTTCATTTTTCAGGGATTAGAGAGGGTGGTCCTTGTGGTGGACTGCAGGTATGGAGAGCTGTTATCATCGTATTAGATAGATAAGAATGATTATATGTATTGTAGAAATGTCTCCTATCATGTTCCCTAATTTTTTATTATGTCCACATCCTGGTCCCCATCTTGGACATCATAACAAACGTGCACTTTTTTGTTTAATTTACACATTGGACCATAGGAAAAATGACACTACAGCTACAGAGGTGACCGTCTGATAGCCCAGCTCGACAATCCATCTCTACTGAAGACCCTTTCAGCTTTTTGAGAGTTGGGTGGAGGACATCATCTCTGAAAATAGGGTCCCACAGCTGCACCCCATCAGTGTGAGCAGGACTCTTAGGACTCTTAGAAGAGTCAATGCTCTGAGACCATGGGGGGCGCTTAGCCCCCTCTCTTCGTCACTGAGGATGATTTCATTTTTCAGGGATTAGAGAGGGTGGTCCTTGTGGTGGACTGCAGGTATGGAGAGCTGTTGTCATCGTATTAGATAGATAAGAATGATTATATGTATTGTAGAAATGTCTCCTATCATGTTCCCTAATTTTTTATTATGTCCACATCCTGGTCCCCATCTTGGACATCATAACAAACGTGCACTTTTTTGTTTAATTTACACATTGGACCATAGGAAAAATGACACTACAGCTACAGAGGTGACCGTCTGATAGCCCAGCTCGACTATCCATCTCTACTGAAGACCCTTTCAGCTTTTTGAGAGTTGGGTGGAGGACATCATCTCTGAAAATAGGGTCCCACAGCTGCACCCCATCAGTGTGAGCAGGACTCTTAGGACTCTTAGAAGAGTTAATGCTCTGAGACCATGGGGGCGCTTAGCCCCCTCTCTTCGTCACTGAGGATGATTTCATTTTTCAGGGATTAGAGAGGGTGGTCCTTGTGGTGGACTGCAGGTATGGAGAGCTGTTGTCATCGTATTAGATAGATAAGAATGATTATATGTATTGTAGAAATGTCTCCTATCATGTTCCCTAATTTTTTATTATGTCCACATCCTGGTCCCCATCTTGGACATCATAACAAACGTGCACTTTTTTGTTTAATTTACACATTGGACCATAGGAAAAATGACACTACAGCTACAGAGGTGACCGTCTGATAGCCCAGCTCGACTATCCATCTCTACTGAAGACCCTTTCAGCTTTTTGAGAGTTGGGTGGAGGACATCATCTCTGAAAATAGGGTCCCACAGCTGCACCCCATCAGTGTGAGCAGGACTCTTAGGACTCTTAAAAGAGTCAATGCTCTGAGACCATTGGGGGCACTTAGCCCCCTCTCTTCATCACTGAGGATGATTTCATTTTTCAGGGATTAGAGAGGGTGGTCCTTGTGGTGGACTGCAGATATGGAGAGCTGTTATCATCGTATTAGATAGATAAGAATGATTATATGTATTGTAGAAATGTCTCCTATCATGTTCCCTAATTTTTTATTATGTCCACATCCTGGTCCCCATCTTGGACATCATAACAAACGTGCACTTTTTTGTTTAATTTACACATTGGACCATAGGAAAAATGACACTACAGCTACAGAGGTGACCGTCTGATAGCCCAGCTCGACTATCCATCTCTACTGAAGACCCTTTCAGCTTTTTGAGAGTTGGGTGGAGAACATCATCTCTGAAAATAGGGTCCCACAGCTGCACCCCATCAGTGTGAGCAGGACTCTTAGGACTCTTAGAAGAGTCAATGCTCTGAGACCATGGGGGGCGCTTAGCCCCCTCTCTTCGTCACTGAGGATGATTTCACTTTTCAGGGAATAGAGAGGGTGGTCCTTGTGGTGGACTGCAGGTATGGAGAGCTGTTGTCATCGTATTAGATAGATAAGAATGATTATATGTATTGTAGAAATGTCTCCTATCATGTTCCCTATTTTTTTATTATGTCCACATCCTGGTCCCCATCTTGGAAATCATAACAAACGTGCACTTTTTTGTTTAATATACACATTGGACCATAGGAAAAATGACACTACAGCTACAGAGGTGACCGTCTGATAGCCCAGCTCGACTATCCATCTCTACTGAAGACCCTTTCAGCTTTTTGAGAGTTGGGTGGAGGACATCATCTCTGAAAATAGGGTCCCACAGCTGCACCCCATCAGTGTGAGCAGGAATCTTAGGACTCTTAGAAGAGTCAATGCTCTGAGACCATGGGGGGCGCTTAGCCCCCTCTCTTCGTCACTGAGGATGATTTCATTTTTCAGGGATTAGAGAGAGTGGTCCTTGTGGTGGACTGCAGGTATGGAGAGCTGTTGTGATCGTATTAGATAGATAAGAATGATTATATGTATTGTAGAAATGTCTCCTATCATGTTCCCTAATTTTTTATTATGTCCACATCCTGGTCCCCATCTTGAACATCATAACAAACGTGCACTTTTTTGTTTAATTTACACATTGGACCATAGGAAAAATGACACTACAGCTACAGAGGTGACCGTCTGATAGCCCAGCTCGACTATCCATCTCTACTGAAGACCCTTTCAGCTTTTTGAGAGTTGGGTGGAGGACATCATCTCTGAAAATAGGGTCCCACAGCTGCACCCCATCAGTGTAAGCAGGACTCTTAGGACTCTTAGAAGAGTCAATGCTCTAAAACCATGGGGGGCGCTTAGCCCCCTCTCTTCGTCCCTGAGGATGATTTCATTTTTCAGGGATTAGAGAGGGTGGTCCTTGTGGTGGACTGCAGGTATGGAGAGCTGTTGTCATCGTATTAGATAGATAAGAATGATTATATGTATTGTAGAAATGTCTCCTATCATGTTCCCTAATTTCTTATTATGTCCACATCCTGGTCCCCATCTTGGACATCATAACAAACGTGCACTTTTTTGTTTAATTTACACATTGGACCATAGGAAAAATGACACTACAGCTACAGAGGTGACCGTCTGATAGCCCAGCTCGACTATCCATCTCTACTGAAGACCCTTTCAGCTTTTTGAGAGTTGGGTGGAGGACATCATCTCTGAAAATAGGGTCCCACAGCTTCACCCCATCAGTGTGAGCAGGACTCTTAGGACTCTTAGAAGAGTCAATGCTCTGGTACCATGGGGGGCGCTTGGCCCCCTCTCTTCGTCACTGAGGATGATTTCATTTTTCAGGGATTAGAGAGGGTGGTCCTTGTGGTGGACTGCAGGTATGGAGAGCTGTTGTCATCGTATTAGATAGATAAGAATGATTATATGTATTGTAGAAATGTCTCCTATCATGTTCCCTAATTTTTTATTATGTCCACATCCTGGTCCCCATCTTGGACATCATAACAAACGTGCACTTTTTCGTTTAATTTACACATTGGGCCATAGGAAAAATGACACTACAGCTACAGAGGTGACCGTCTGATAGCCCAGCTCGACTATCCATCTCTACTGAAGACCCTTTCAGCTTTTTGAGAGTTGGGTGGAGGACATCATCTCTGAAAATAGGGTCCCACAGCTGCACCCATCAGTGTGAGCAGGACTCTTAGGACTCTTAGAAGAGTTAATGCTCTGAGACCATGGGGGCGCTTAGCCCCCTCTCTTCGTCACTGAGGATGATTTCATTTTTCAGGGATTAGAGAGGGTGGTCCTTGTGGTGGACTGCAGGTATGGAGAGCTGTTGTCATCGTATTAGATAGATAAGAATGATTATATGTATTGTAGAAATGTCTCCTATCATGTTCCCTAATTTTTTATTATGTCCACATCCTGGTCCCCATCTTGGACATCATAACAAACGTGCACTTTTTTGTTTAATATACACATTGGACCATAGGAAAAATGACACTACAGCTACAGATGTGACCGTCTGATAGCCCAGCTCGACTATCCATCTCTACTGAAGACCCTTTCAGCTTTTTGAGAGTTGGGTAGAGGACATCATCTCTGAAAATAGGGTCCCACAGCTGCACCCCATCAGTGTGAGCAGGACTCTTAGGACTCTTAGAAGAGTCAATGCTCTGAGACCATTGAGGGCACTTAGCCCCCTCTCTTCGTCACTGAGGATGATTTCATTTTTCAGGGATTAGAGAGGGTGGTCCTTGTGGTGGACTGCAGGTATGGAGAGCTGTTATCATCGTATTAGGTAGATAAGAATGATTATATGTATTGTAGAAATGTCTCCTATCATGTTCCCTAATTTTTTATTATGTCCACATCCTGGTCCCCATCTTGGACATCATAACAAACGTGCACTTTTTTGTTTAATTTACACATTGGACCATAGGAAAAATGACACTACAGCTACAGAGGTGACCGTCTGATAGCCCAGCTCGACAATCCATCTCTACTGAAGACCCTTTCAGCTTTTTGAGAGTTGGGTGGAGGACATCATCTCTGAAAATAGGGTCCCACAGCTGCACCCCATCAGTGTGAGCAGGACTCTTAGGACTCTTAGAAGAGTCAATGCTCTGAGACCATGGGGGGCGCTTAGCCCCCTCTCTTCGTCACTGAGGATGATTTCATTTTTCAGGGATTAGAGAGGGTGGTCCTTGTGGTGGACTGCCGGTATGGAGAGCTGTTGTCATCGTATTAAATAGATAAGAATGATTATATGTATTGTAGAAATGTCTCCTATCATGTTCCCTAATTTTTTATTATGTCCACATCCTGGTCCCCATCTTGGACATCATAACAAACGTGCACTTTTTTGTTTAATTTACACATTGGACCATAGGAAAAATGACACTACAGCTACAGAGGTGACCGTCTGATAGCCCAGCTCGACTATCCATCTCTACTGAAGACCCTTTCAGCTTTTTGAGAGTTGGGTGGGGGACATCATCTCTTAAAATAGGGTCCCACAGCTGCACCCCATCAGTGTAAGCAGGACTCTTAGGACTCTTAGAAGAGTCAATGCTCTAAAACCATGGGGGGCGCTTAGCCCCCTCTCTTCATCACTGAGGATGATTTCATTTTTCAGGGATTAGAGAGGGTGGTCCTTGTGGTGGACTGCAGGTATGGAGAGCTGTTGTCATCGTATTAGATAGATAAGAATGATTATATGTATTGTAGAAATGTCTCCTATCATGTTCCCTAATTTTTTATTATGTCCACATCCTGGTCCCCATCTTGGACATCATAACAAACGTGCACTTTTTTGTTTAATTTACACATTGGACCATAGGAAAAATGACACTACAGCTACAGAGGTGACCGTCTGATAGCCCAGCTCGACTATCCATCTCTACTGAAGACCATTTCAGCTTTTTGAGAGTTGGGTGGAGGACATCATCTCTGAAAATAGGGTCCCACAGCTGCACCCCATCAGTGTGAGCAGGACTCTTAGGACTCTTAGAAGAGTCAATGCTCTGAGACCATTGGGGGCACTTAGCCCCCTCTCTTCATCACTGAGGATGATTTCATTTTTCAGGGATTAGAGAGGGTGGTCCTTGTGGTGGACTGCAGATATGGAGAGCTGTT
Source organism: Anomaloglossus baeobatrachus (assembly GCF_048569485.1). Lineage (NCBI taxonomy): Eukaryota > Metazoa > Chordata > Amphibia > Anura > Aromobatidae > Anomaloglossus > Anomaloglossus baeobatrachus. Next base: position 234,923 of record NW_027445272.1, read on the forward strand.
ATCATCGTATTAGATAGATAAGAATGTATGTCCACATCCTGGTCCCCATCTTGGACATCATAACAAACGTGCACTTTTTTGTTTAATTTACACATTGGACCATAGGAAAAATGACACTACAGCTACAGAGGTGACCGTCTGATAGCCCAGCTCGACTATCCATCTCTACTGAAGACCCTTTCAGCTTTTTGAGAGTTGGGTGGAGGACATCATCTCTGAAAATAGGGTCCCACAGCTGCACCCCATCAGTGTGAGCAGGACTCTTAGGACTCTTAGAAGAGTCAATGCTCTGAGACCATGGGGGGCGCTTAGCCCCCTCTCTTCGTCACTGAGGATGATTTCATTTTTCAGGGATTAGAGAGGGTGGTCCTTGTGGTGGACTGCAGGTATGGAGAGCTGTTGTCATCGTATTAAATAGATAAGAATGATTATATGTATTGTAGAAATGTCTCCTATCATGTTCCCTAATTTTTTATTATGTCCACATCCTGGTCCCCATCTTGGATATCATAACAAACGTGCACTTTTTTGTTTAATTTACACATTGGACCATAGGAAAAATGACACTACAGCTACAGAGGTGACCGTCTGATAGCCCAGCTCGACTATCCATCTCTACTGAAGACCCTTTCAGCTTTTTGAGAGTTGGGTGGAGAACATCATCTCTGAAAATAGGGTCCCACAGCTGCACCCCATCAGTGTGAGCAGGACTCTTAGGACTCTTAGAAGAGTCAATGCTCTGAGACCATGGGGGGCGCTTAGCCCCCTCTCCTCGTCACTGAGGATGATTTCACTTTTCAGGGAATAGAGAGGGTGGTCCTTGTGGTGGACTGCAGGTATGGAGAGCTGTTGTCATCGTATTAGATAGATAAGAATGATTATATGTATTGTAGAAATGTCTCCTATCATGTTCCCTATTTTTTTATTATGTCCACATCCTGGTCCCCATCTTGGAAATCATAACAAACGTGCACTTTTTTGTTTAATATACACATTGGACCATAGGAAAAATGACACTACAGCTACAGAGGTGACCGTCTGATAGCCCAGCTCGACTATCCATCTCTACTGAAGACCATTTCAGCTTTTTGAGAGTTGGGTGGAGAACATCATCTCTGAAAATAGGGTCCCACAGCTGCACCCCATCAGTGTGAGCAGGACTCTTAGGACTCTTAGAAGAGTCAATGCTCTGAGACCATGGGGGGCGCTTAGCCCCCTCTCCTCGTCACTGAGGATGATTTCACTTTTCAGGGAATAGAGAGGGTGGTCCTTGTGGTGGACTGCAGGTATGGAGAGCTGTTGTCATCGTATTAGATAGATAAGAATGATTATATGTATTGTAGAAATGTCTCCTATCATGTTCCCTAATTTTTTATTATGTCCACATCCTGGTCCCCATCTTGAACATCATAACAAACGTGCACTTTTTTGTTTAATTTACACATTGGACCATAGGAAAAATGACACTACAGCTACAGAGGTGACCGTCTGATAGCCCAGCTCGACTATCCATCTCTACTGAAGACCCTTTCAGCTTTTTGAGAGTTGGGTGGAGGACATCATCTCTGAAAATAGGGTCCCACAGCTTCACCCCATCAGTGTGAGCAGGACTCTTAGGACTCTTAGAAGAGTCAATGCTCTGGTACCATGGGGGGCGCTTGGCCCCCTCTCTTCGTCACTGAGGATGATTTCATTTTTCAGGGATTAGAGAGGGTGGTCCTTGTGGTGGACTGCAGGTATGGAGAGCTGTTGTCATCGTATTAGATAGATAAGAATGATTATATGTATTGTAGAAATGTCTCCTATCATGTTCCCTAATTTTTTATTATGTCCACATCCTGGTCCCCATCTTGGACATCATAACAAACGTGCACTTTTTTGTTTAATTTACACATTGGACCATAGGAAAAATGACACTACAGCTACAGAGGTGACCGTCTGATAGCCCAGCTCGACTATCCATCTCTACTGAAGACCCTTTCAGCTTTTTGAGAGTTGGGTGGAGGACATCATCTCTGAAAATAGGGTCCCACAGCTGCACCCCATCAGTGTGAGCAGGACTCTTAGGACTCTTAGAAGAGTTAATGCTCTGAGACCATGGGGGCGCTTAGCCCCCTCTCTTCGTCACTGAGGATGATTTCATTTTTCAGGGATTAGAGAGGGTGGTCCTTGTGGTGGACTGCAGGTATGGAGAGCTGTTGTCATCGTATTAGATAGATAAGAATGATTATATGTATTGTAGAAATGTCTCCTATCATGTTCCCTAATTTTTTATTATGTCCACATCCTGGTCCCCATCTTGGACATCATAACAAACGTGCACTTTTTTGTTTAATTTACACATTGGACCATAGGAAAAATGACACTACAGCTACAGAGGTGACCGTCTGATAGCCCAGCTCGACTATCCATCTCTACTGAAGACCCTTTCAGCTTTTTGAGAGTTGGGTGGAGGACATCATCTCTGAAAATAGGGTCCCACAGCTGCACCCCATCAGTGTGAGCAGGACTCTTAGGACTCTTAGAAGAGTTAATGCTCTGAGACCATGGGGGCGCTTAGCCCCCTCTCTTCGTCACTGAGGATGATTTCATTTTTCAGGGATTAGAGAGGGTGGTCCTTGTGGTGGACTGCAGGTATGGAGAGCTGTTGTCATCGTATTAGATAGATAAGAATGATTATATGTATTGTAGAAATGTCTCCTATCATGTTCCCTAATTTTTTATTATGTCCACATCCTGGTCCCCATCTTGGACATCATAACAAACGTGCACTTTTTTGTTTAATTTACACATTGGACCATAGGAAAAATGACACTACAGCTACAGAGGTGACCGTCTGATAGCCCAGCTCGACTATCCATCTCTACTGAAGACCCTTTCAGCATTTTGAGAGTTGGGTGGAGGACATCATCTCTGAAAATAGGGTCCCACAGCTGCACCCCATCAGTGTGAGCAGGACTCTTAGGACTCTTAGAAGAGTCAATGCTCTGAGACCATTGGGGGCACTGAGCCCCCTCTCTTCGTCACTGAGGATGATTTCATTTTTCAGGGATTAGAGAGGGTGGTCCTTGTGGTGGACTGCAGGTATGGAGAGCTGTTATCATCGTATTAGATAGATAAGAATGATTATATGTATTGTAGAAATGTCTCCTATCATGTTCCCCAATTTTTTATTATGTCCACATCCTGGTCCCCATCTTGGACATCATAACAAACGTGCACTTTTTTGTTTAATTTACACATTGGACCATAGGAAAAATGACACTACAGCTACAGAGGTGACCGTCTGATAGCCCAGCTCAACTATCCATCTCTACTGAAGACCCTTTCAGCTTTTTGAGAGTTGGGTGGAGGACATCATCTCTGAAAATAGGGTCCCACAGCTTCACCCCATCAGTGTGAGCAGGACTCTTAGGACTCTTAGAAGAGTCAATGCTCTGGTACCATGGGGGGCGCTTGGCCCCCTCTCTTCATCACTGAGGATGATTTCATTTTTCAGGGATTAGAGAGGGTGGTCCTTGTGGTGGACTGCAGTTATGGAGAGCTGTTGTCATCGTATTAGATAGATAAGAATGATTATATGTATTGTAGAAATATCTCCTATCATGTTCCCTAATTTTTTATTATGTCCACATCCTGGTCCCCATCTTGGACATCATAACAAACGTGCACTTTTTTGTTTAATTTACACATTGGACCATAGGAAAAATGACACTACAGCTACAGAGGTGACCGTCTGATAGCCCAGCTCGACTATCCATCTCTACTGATGACCCTTTCAGCTTTTTGAGAGTTGGGTGGAGGACATCATCTCTGAAAATAGGGTCCCACAGCTGCACCCCATCAGTGTGAGCAGGACTCTTAGGACTCTTAGAAGAGTTAATGCTCTGAGACCATGGGGGCGCTTAGCCCCCTCTCTTCGTCACTGAGGATGATTTCATTTTTCAGGGATTAGAGAGGGTGGTCCTTGTGGTGGACTGCAGGTATGGAGAGCTGTTGTCATCGTATTAGATAGATAAGAATGATTATATGTATTGTAGAAATGTCTCCTATCATGTTCCCTAATTTTTTATTATGTCCACATCCTGGTCCCCATCTTGGACATCATAACAAACGTGCACTTTTTTGTTTATTTTACACATTGGACCATAGGAAAAATGACACTACAGCTACAGAGGTGACCGTCTGATAGCCCAGCTCGACTATCCATCTCTACTGAAGACCCTTTCAGCTTTTTGAGAGTTGGGTGGAGGACATCATCTCTGAAAATAGGGTCCCACAGCTGCACCCCATCAGTGTGAGCAGGACTCTTAGGACTCTTAGAAGAGTCAATGCTCTGAGACCATGGGGGGCGCTTAGCCCCCTCTCCTCGTCACTGAGGATGATTTCACTTTTCAGGGAATAGAGAGGGTGGTCCTTGTGGTGGACTGCAGGTATGGAGAGCTGTTGTCATCGTATTAGATAGATAAGAATGATTATATGTATTGTAGAAATGTCTCCTATCATGTTCCCTAATTTTTTATTATGTCCACATCCTGGTCCCCATCTTGAACATCATAACAAACGTGCACTTTTTTGTTTAATTTACACATTGGACCATAGGAAAAATGACACTACAGCTACAGAGGTGACCGTCTGATAGCCCAGCTCGACTATCCATCTCTACTGAAGACCCTTTCAGCTTTTTGAGAGTTGGGTGGAGGACATCATCTCTGAAAATAGGGTCCCACAGCTTCACCCCATCAGTGTGAGCAGGACTCTTAGGACTCTTAGAAGAGTCAATGCTCTGGTACCATGGGGGGCGCTTGGCCCCCTCTCTTCGTCACTGAGGATGATTTCATTTTTCAGGGATTAGAGAGGGTGGTCCTTGTGGTGGACTGCAGGTATGGAGAGCTGTTGTCATCGTATTAGATAGATAAGAATGATTATATGTATTGTAGAAATGTCTCCTATCATGTTCCCTAATTTTTTATTATGTCCACATCCTGGTCCCCATCTTGGACATCATAACAAACGTGCACTTTTTTGTTTAATTTACACATTGGACCATAGGAAAAATGACACTACAGCTACAGAGGTGACCGTCTGATAGCCCAGCTCGACTATCCATCTCTACTGAAGACCCTTTCAGCTTTTTGAGAGTTGGGTGGAGGACATCATCTCTGAAAATAGGGTCCCACAGCTGCACCCCATCAGTGTGAGCAGGACTCTTAGGACTCTTAGAAGAGTTAATGCTCTGAGACCATGGGGGCGCTTAGCCCCCTCTCTTCGTCACTGAGGATGATTTCATTTTTCAGGGATTAGAGAGGGTGGTCCTTGTGGTGGACTGCAGGTATGGAGAGCTGTTGTCATCGTATTAGATAGATAAGAATGATTATATGTATTGTAGAAATGTCTCCTATCATGTTCCCTAATTTTTTATTATGTCCACATCCTGGTCCCCATCTTGGACATCATAACAAACGTGCACTTTTTTGTTTAATTTACACATTGGACCATAGGAAAAATGACACTACAGCTACAGAGGTGACCGTCTGATAGCCCAGCTCGACTATCCATCTCTACTGAAGACCCTTTCAGCTTTTTGAGAGTTGGGTGGAGGACATCATCTCTGAAAATAGGGTCCCACAGCTGCACCCCATCAGTGTGAGCAGGACTCTTAGGACTCTTAGAAGAGTTAATGCTCTGAGACCATGGGGGCGCTTAGCCCCCTCTCTTCGTCACTGAGGATGATTTCATTTTTCAGGGATTAGAGAGGGTGGTCCTTGTGGTGGACTGCAGGTATGGAGAGCTGTTGTCATCGTATTAGATAGATAAGAATGATTATATGTATTGTAGAAATGTCTCCTATCATGTTCCCTAATTTTTTATTATGTCCACATCCTGGTCCCCATCTTGGACATCATAACAAACGTGCACTTTTTTGTTTAATTTACACATTGGACCATAGGAAAAATGACACTACAGCTACAGAGGTGACCGTCTGATAGCCCAGCTCGACTATCCATCTCTACTGAAGACCCTTTCAGCATTTTGAGAGTTGGGTGGAGGACATCATCTCTGAAAATAGGGTCCCACAGCTGCACCCCATCAGTGTGAGCAGGACTCTTAGGACTCTTAGAAGAGTCAATGCTCTGAGACCATTGGGGGCACTGAGCCCCCTCTCTTCGTCACTGAGGATGATTTCATTTTTCAGGGATTAGAGAGGGTGGTCCTTGTGGTGGACTGCAGGTATGGAGAGCTGTTATCATCGTATTAGATAGATAAGAATGATTATATGTATTGTAGAAATGTCTCCTATCATGTTCCCCAATTTTTTATTATGTCCACATCCTGGTCCCCATCTTGGACATCATAACAAACGTGCACTTTTTTGTTTAATTTACACATTGGACCATAGGAAAAATGACACTACAGCTACAGAGGTGACCGTCTGATAGCCCAGCTCAACTATCCATCTCTACTGAAGACCCTTTCAGCTTTTTGAGAGTTGGGTGGAGGACATCATCTCTGAAAATAGGGTCCCACAGCTTCACCCCATCAGTGTGAGCAGGACTCTTAGGACTCTTAGAAGAGTCAATGCTCTGGTACCATGGGGGGCGCTTGGCCCCCTCTCTTCGTCACTGAGGATGATTTCATTTTTCAGGGATTAGAGAGGGTGGTCCTTGTGGTGGACTGCAGTTATGGAGAGCTGTTGTCATCGTATTAGATAGATAAGAATGATTATATGTATTGTAGAAATATCTCCTATCATGTTCCCTAATTTTTTATTATGTCCACATCCTGGTCCCCATCTTGGACATCATAACAAACGTGCACTTTTTTGTTTAATTTACACATTGGACCATAGGAAAAATGACACTACAGCTACAGAGGTGACCGTCTGATAGCCCAGCTCGACTATCCATCTCTACTGAAGACCCTTTCAGCTTTTTGAGAGTTGGGTGGAGGACATCATCTCTGAAAATAGGGTCCCACAGCTGCACCCCATCAGTGTGAGCAGGACTCTTAGGACTCTTAGAAGAGTTAATGCTCTGAGACCATGGGGGCGCTTAGCCCCCTCTCTTCGTCACTGAGGATGATTTCATTTTTCAGGGATTAGAGAGGGTGGTCCTTGTGGTGGACTGCAGGTATGGAGAGCTGTTGTCATCGTATTAGATAGATAAGAATGATTATATGTATTGTAGAAATGTCTCCTATCATGTTCCCTAATTTTTTATTATGTCCACATCCTGGTCCCCATCTTGGACATCATAACAAACGTGCACTTTTTTGTTTATTTTACACATTGGACCATAGGAAAAATGACACTACAGCTACAGAGGTGACCGTCTGATAGCCCAGCTCGACTATCCATCTCTACTGAAGACCCTTTCAGCTTTTTGAGAGTTGGGTGGAGGACATCATCTCTGAAAATAGGGTCCCACAGCTGCACCCCATCAGTGTGAGCAGGACTCTTAGGACTCTTAGAAGAGTCAATGCTCTGAGACCATTGGGGGCACTTAGCCCCCTCTCTTCGTCACTGAGGATGATTTCATTTTTCAGGGATTAGAGAGGGTGGTCCTTGTGGTGGACTGCAGGTATGGAGAGCTGTTATCATCGTATTAGATAGATAAGAATGATTATATGTATTGTAGAAATGTCTCCTATCATGTTCCCTAATTTTTTATTATGTCCACATCCTGGTCCCCATCTTGGACATCATAACAAACGTGCACTTTTTTGTTTAATTTACACATTGGACCATAGGAAAAATGACACTACAGCTACAGAGGTGACCGTCTGATAGCCCAGCTCGACAATCCATCTCTACTGAAGACCCTTTCAGCTTTTTGAGAGTTGGGTGGAGGACATCATCTCTGAAAATAGGGTCCCACAGCTGCACCCCATCAGTGTGAGCAGGACTCTTAGGACTCTTAGAAGAGTCAATGCTCTGAGACCATGGGGGGCGCTTAGCCCCCTCTCTTCGTCACTGAGGATGATTTCATTTTTCAGGGATTAGAGAGGGTGGTCCTTGTGGTGGACTGCAGGTATGGAGAGCTGTTGTCATCGTATTAAATAAATAAGAATGATTATATGTGGTCCCTCCCTTGGCCTCTCACAACTCTCATCCTCTGAGACACATGAAGATGGTAACACCCTTGACCTGGTCTTTATCCGCCTCTGCTCAATCTCTGACTTTGACAACTCACCTCTTCCCCTCTCTGACCACAACATCCTCTCCTTCAAGCTCACAAACCCCCGCCCACCTCAGCACACTCCCACCTATCACACATTCAGAAACCTACAGGCCATCGATTCTCAGACACTTTCAGACTCTTTACACGCATCACTGTCCCCTATATCCTCACTTTCCTGTCCTGATCTGGCTGTAAAGCACTACAATGACACACTCAGGACTACGCTAGACCAAGTAGCGCCCCTCACCCTCAGAAAGACCAAACACAGAGTAAAACAGCCCTGGCTCACATCACAAACTCGATTTCTCCAGCGATGCTCCAGGAGCGCCGAACGCCTATGGAGGAAAACCCGCACACCAGAAAACTTCATCCACTACAAGTTCATGTTAAGGACCTATAACTATTCCCTTCACCTCGCCAAACAGACCTACTTCACCACCCTTATCTCCTCACTAGCCAACAATCCAAAAAAGCTCTTTGACACCTTTCACTCCCTCCTCAGTCCCAAAGCACAGACCCCTATCACAGACCTTCATGCTGATGACCTGGCCTCGTATTTCACAGAGAAAATTAAAAACATCCGCCAAGAGATCAGCTCCCAGCCACCAAGCCCTGTGAATCCCATCCCTCCCCATATCCCATCCAGCTCACTTTCCACATTTGACCCAGTCACAGAGGAGGAAGTCTCCAGGCTCCTCTCCTCCTCTCGTCCTACAACTTGCCCTACTGATCCCTTCCCCACACCTCTACTCCAGTCCCTCTCTCCGGTTGTCACCACTCACCTAACTAAAATCTTCAATCTCTCTCTCTCTTCGGGTATCTTCCCCTCCTCCCTCAAACACTCTATCATTACTCCATTATTAAAAAAACCTTCTCTCGATCCGTCCTGCACAAGCAACTACAGACCAGTCTCCAATCTCTCCTTCATCTCTAAACTCTTGGAGCGCCTGGTCTACTCTCGCCTCACCCGCTACCTCTCCACTCACTCTCTTCTAGATCCTTTACAGTCTGGCTTCCGCCCTTTACACTCAACAGAAACTGCCCTTGTCAAAGTGACCAATGACCTATTGACAGCAAAACGTAATGGTGACCACTCTCTGCTTATTCTTCTTGACCTTTCTGCTGCCTTTGACACTGTTGACCACCATCTCCTTCTCTCTATGCTCCACTCTATCGGCCTAAAGGACACTGTGCTCTCCTGGTTCTCTTCCTATCTTTCTGGCCGCTCATTCAGTGTATCATTTGCTGGCTCCACATCTTCTCCTCTTCCTCTCACTGTTGGGGTCCCTCAAGGTTCAGTCCTTGGCCCTCTTCTTTTCTGCCTCTACACTGCCCCAATTGGTCAGACCATCAGCAGATTTGGCTTTCAGTACCATCTTTATGCTGATGACACACAGCTATACACCTCCTCCCCTGAGCTCACCCCCGCTGTACTACAGAACACCAGTGACTGCCTGACTGCAGTTTGCAATGTCATGTCTGCTCTCTATCTGAAACTTAACCTTTCCAAAACTGAACTTCTTCTTTTCCCTCAATCTTCCAACTTTCCTCAACCTGACATCTCCCTCTCTGTGTGTGGCACAACGATAAGTCCTAGGCCGCAAGCCCGCTGCCTGGGGGTTATACTTGACACTGATCTCTCCTTCACCTCCCACATACAATCTCTTGCCCGCACCTGCCGCTTGCACCTCAAGAACATCTCTAGAATCCGCCCCTTTCTCACAATGGAAACGACAAAAACCCTCACCGTGGCCCTGATCCACTCTCGCTTGGACTACTGTAACTCTCTATTAATTGGTCTCCCCCTAACTAGACTCTCTCCTCTACAGTCAATCCTTAATGCAGCAGCCAGGGTCACCTATCTGGCTAACCGCTACTCGGATGCCTCTGCTCTGTGCCAGTCATTGCACTGGCTGCCCATATATCATAGGATCCAATTCAAACTGCTTGTTCTCGCCCACAAAGCTCTCCACAGTGCAGCACCCCCCTACATCTCCACCCTCCTCTCTGTCTATCAGTCCACCCGTTCTCTACGCTCTGCAAGCGACTTTCGACTAACATCCACACTAATTCGAACCTCCCACTCCCGGATCCAAGACTTCTTCCGAGCTGCACCAACCCTCTGGAACGCTCTACCCCAAGAAGTTAGGACAAATCACAACTTACTCAGCTTCAGACGCACCCTAAAGACGCACCTTTTTAGGGCGGCCTATCACACTCCCTAATCAGATTCGATTCACATAGTCCCTCTACAACCTCTCACAACATAGCTCCACATCAAACTCCATGGCACCCAAAGGCATCTCAAGGCTCTCGGGCCCACTGGTCCAGGAAACCATTATCCAGCCCCATTTCCGTGAGATGGTTGGATTGTCATTGTAAATAAGCACTTGAACCTTGCCTCTCCCCCCATCTCATTGTAGATTGTAAGCTCTCACGAGCAGGGTTGTATTTTTTTGTATTTTGTATACACTGTATTTTGTATACACTATTTTTTTTTCCCCTCTAAATATTGTATTTCTATAACTGTTACTTGTTTGTATATGATCCTCCTGAATTGTAAAGCGCTACGGAATATGTTGGCGCTATAGAAATAACGATTATTATTATTATTATTATTATTGTAGAAATGTCTCCTATCATGTTCCCTAATTTTTTATTATGTCCACATCCTGGTCCCCATCTTGGACATCATAACAAACGTGCACTTTTTTGTTTAATTTACACATTGGACCATAGGAAAAATGACACTACAGCTACAGAGGTGACCGTCTGATAGCCCAGCTCGACTATCCATCTCTACTGAAGACCCTTTCAGCTTTTTGAGAGTTGGGTGGAGAACATCATCTCTGAAAATAGGGTCCCACAGCTGCACCCCATCAGTGTGAGCAGGACTCTTAGGACTCTTAGAAGAGTCAATGTTTTGAGACCATGGGGGGCGCTTAGCCCCCTCTCTTCGTCACTGAGGATGATTTCACTTTTCAGGGAATAGTGAGGGTGGTCCTTGTGGTGGACTGCAGTTATGGAGAGCTGTTGTCATCGTATTAGATAGATAAGAATGATTATATGTATTGTAGAAATGTCTCCTATCATGTTCCCTATTTTTTTATTATGTCCACATCCTGGTCCCCATCTTGGAAATCATAACAAACGTGCACTTTTTTGTTTAATTTACACATTGGACCATAGGAAAAATGACACGACAGCTACAGAGGTGACCGTCTGGTAGCCCAGCTCGACTATCCATCTCTACTGAAGACCCTTTCAGCTTTTTGAGAGTTGGGTGGAGGACATCATCTCTGAAAATAGGGTCCCACAGCTGCACCCCATCAGTGTGAGCAGGACTCTTAGGACTCTTAGAAGAGTCAATGTTTTGAGACCATGGGGGGCGCTTAGCCCCCTCTCTTCGTCACTGAGGATGATTTCATTTTTCAGGGATTAGAGAGAGTGGTCCTTGTGGTGGACTGCAGGTATGGAGAGCTGTTGTCATCGCATTAGATAGATAAGAATGATTATATGTATTGTAGAAATGTCTCTTATCATGTTCCCTAATTTTTTATTATGTCCACATCCTGGTCCCCATCTTGGACATCATAACAAACGTGCACTTTTTTGTTTAATTTACACATTGGACCATAGGAAAAATGACACTACAGCTACAGAGGTGACCGTCTGATAGCCCAGCTCGACTATCCATCTCTACTGAAGACCCTTTCAGCTTTTTGAGAGTTGGGTGGAGGACATCATCTCTTAAAATAGGGTCCCACAGCTGCACCCCATCAGTGTAAGCAGGACTCTTAGGACTCTTAGAAGAGTCAATGCTCTAAAACCATGGGGGGCGCTTAGCCCCCTCTCTTCGTCCCTGAGGATGATTTCATTTTTCAGGGATTAGAGAGGGTGGTCCTTGTGGTGGACTGCAGGTATGGAGAGCTGTTGTCATCGTATTAGATAGATAAGAATGATTATATGTATTGTAGAAATGTCTCCTATCATGTTCCCTAATTTTTTATTATGTCCACATCCTGGTCCCCATCTTGGACATCATAACAAACGTGCACTTTTTTGTTTAATTTACACATTGGACCATAGGAAAAATGACACTACAGCTACAGAGGTGACCGTCTGATAGCCCAGCTCGACTATCCATCTCTACTGAAGACCCTTTCAGCTTTTTGAGAGTTGGGTGGAGGACATCATCTCTGAAAATAGGGTCCCACAGCTGCACCCCATCAGTGTGAGCAGGACTCTTAGGACTCTTAGAAGAGTCAATGCTCTAAAACCATGGGGGGCGCTTAGCCCACTCTCTTCGTCCCTGAGGATGATTTCATTTTTCAGGGATTAGAGAGGGTGATCCTTGTGGTGGACTGCAGGTATGGAGAGCTGTTGTCATCGTATTAGATAGATAAGAATGATTATATGTATTGTAGAAATGTCTCCTATCATGTTCCCTAATTTTTTATTATGTCCACATCCTGGTCCCCATCTTGGACATCATAACAAACGTGCACTTTTTTGTTTAATTTACACATTGGACCATAGGAAAAATGACACTACAGCTACAGAGGTGACCGTCTGATAGCCCAGCTCGACTATCCATCTCTACTGAAGACCCTTTCAGCTTTTTGAGAGTTGGGTGGAGGACATCATCTCTGAAAATAGGGTCCCACAGCTGCACCCCATCAGTGTGAGCAGGACTCTTAGGACTCTTAGAAGAGTTAATGCTCTGAGACCATGGGGGCGCTTAGCCCCCTCTCTTCGTCACTGAGGATGATTTCATTTTTCAGGGATTAGAGAGAGTGGTCCTTGTGGTGGACTGCAGGTATGGAGAGCTGTTGTCATCGCATTAGATAGATAAGAATGATTATATGTATTGTAGAAATGTCTCTTATCATGTTCCCTAATTTTTTATTATGTCCACATCCTGGTCCCCATCTTGGACATCATAACAAACGTGCACTTTTTTGTTTAATTTACACATTGGACCATAGGAAAAATGACACTACAGCTACAGAGGTGACCGTCTGATAGCCCAGCTCGACTATCCATCTCTACTGAAGACCCTTTCAGCTTTTTGAGAGTTGGGTGGAGGACATCATCTCTTAAAATAGGGTCCCACAGCTGCACCCCATCAGTGTAAGCAGGACTCTTAGGACTCTTAGAAGAGTCAATGCTCTAAAACCATGGGGGGCGCTTAGCCCCCTCTCTTCGTCCCTGAGGATGATTTCATTTTTCAGGGATTAGAGAGGGTGGTCCTTGTGGTGGACTGCAGGTATGGAGAGCTGTTGTCATCGTATTAGATAGATAAGAATGATTATATGTATTGTAGAAATGTCTCCTATCATGTTCCCTAATTTTTTATTATGTCCACATCCTGGTCCCCATCTTGGACATCATAACAAACGTGCACTTTTTTGTTTAATTTACACATTGGACCATAGGAAAAATGACACTACAGCTACAGAGGTGACCGTCTGATAGCCCAGCTCGACTATCCATCTCTACTGAAGACCCTTTCAGCTTTTTGAGAGTTGGGTGGAGGACATCATCTCTGAAAATAGGGTCCCACAGCTGCACCCCATCAGTGTGAGCAGGACTCTTAGGACTCTTAGAAGAGTCAATGCTCTAAAACCATGGGGGGCGCTTAGCCCACTCTCTTCGTCCCTGAGGATGATTTCATTTTTCAGGGATTAGAGAGGGTGATCCTTGTGGTGGACTGCAGGTATGGAGAGCTGTTGTCATCGTATTAGATAGATAAGAATGATTATATGTATTGTAGAAATGTCTCCTATCATGTTCCCTAATTTTTTATTATGTCCACATCCTGGTCCCCATCTTGGACATCATAACAAACGTGCACTTTTTTGTTTAATTTACACATTGGACCATAGGAAAAATGACACTACAGCTACAGAGGTGACCGTCTGATAGCCCAGCTCGACTATCCATCTCTACTGAAGACCCTTTCAGCTTTTTGAGAGTTGGGTGGAGGACATCATCTCTGAAAATAGGGTCCCACAGCTGCACCCCATCAGTGTGAGCAGGACTCTTAGGACTCTTAGAAGAGTTAATGCTCTGAGACCATGGGGGCGCTTAGCCCCCTCTCTTCGTCACTGAGGATGATTTCATTTTTCAGGGATTAGAGAGGGTGGTCCTTGTGGTGGACTGCAGGTATGGAGAGCTGTTGTCATCGTATTAGATAGATAAGAATGATTATATGTATTGTAGAAATGTCTCCTATCATGTTCCCTAATTTTTTATTATGTCCACATCCTGGTCCCCATCTTGGACATCATAACAAACGTGCACTTTTTTGTTTAATTTACACATTGGACCATAGGGAAAATGAAACTACAGCTACAGAGGTGACCGTCTGATAGCCCAGCTCGACTATCCATCTCTACTGAAGACCCTTTCAGCTTTTTGAGAGTTGGGTGGAGGACATCATCTCTGAAAATAGGGTCCCACAGCTGCACCCCATCAGTGTGAGCAGGACTCTTAGGACTCTTAGACCCTTTCAGCTTTTTGAGAGTTGGGTGGAGGACATCATCTCTGAAAATAGGGTCCCACAGCTGCACCCCATCAGTGTGAGCAGAACTCTTAGGACTCTTAGAAGAGTCAATGCTCTGAGACCATTGGGGGCACTTAGCCCCCTCTCTTCATCACTGAGGATGATTTCATTTTTCAGGGATTAGAGAGGGTGGTCCTTGTGGTGGACTGCAGATATGGAGAGCTGTTATCATCGTATTAGATAGATAAGAATGATTATATGTATTGTAGAAATGTCTCCTATCATGTTCCCTAATTTTTTATTATGTCCACATCCTGGTCCCCATCTTGGACATCATAACAAACGTGCACTTTTTTGTTTAATTTACACATTGGACCATAGGAAAAATGACACTACAGCTACAGAGGTGACCGTCTGATAGCCCAGCTCGACTATCCATCTCTACTGAAGACCCTTTCAGCTTTTTGAGAGTTGGGTGGAGGACATCATCTCTGAAAATAGGGTCCCACAGCTGCACCCCATCAGTGTGAGCAGGACTCTTAGGACTCTTAGAAGAGTCAATGCTCTGAGACCATGGGGGGCGCTTAGCCCCCTCTCTTCGTCACTGAGGATGATTTCATTTTTCAGGGATTAGAGAGGGTGGACCTTGTAGTGGACTGCAGGTATGGAGAGCTGTTGTCATCGTATTAAATAGATAAGAATGATTATATGTATTGTAGAAATGTCTCCTATCATGTTCCCTAATTTTTTATTATGTCCACATCCTGGTCCCCATCTTGGACATCATAACAAACGTGCACTTTTTTGTTTAATTTACACATTGGACCATAGGAAAAATGACACTACAGCTACAGAGGTGACCGTCTGATAGCCCAGCTCGACTATCCATCTCTACTGAAGACCCTTTCAGCTTTTTGAGAGTTGGGTGGAGAACATCATCTCTGAAAATAGGGTCCCACAGCTGCACCCCATCAGTGTGAGCAGGACTCTTAGGACTCTTAGAAGAGTCAATGCTCTGAGACCATGGGGGGCGCTTAGCCCCCTCTCCTCGTCACTGAGGATGATTTCCCTTTTTAGGGAATAGAGAGGGTGGTCCTTGTGGTGGACTGCAGGTATGGAGAGCTGTTGTCATCGTATTAGATAGATAAGAATGATTATATGTATTGTAGAAATGTCTCCTATCATGTTCCCTATTTTTTTATTATGTCCACATCCTGGTCCCCATCTTGGAAATCATAACAAACGTGCACTTTTTTGTTTAATTTACAAATTGGACCATAGGAAAAATGACACTACAGCTACAGAGGTGACCGTCTGATAGCCCAGCTCGACTATCCATCTCTACTGAAGACCCTTTCAGCTTTCTGAGAGTTGGGTGGAGGACATCATCTCTGAAAATAGGGTCCCACAGCTGCACCCCATCAGAGTGAGCAGGAATCTTAGGACTCTTAGAAGAGTCAATGCTCTGAGACCATGGGGGGCGCTTAGCCCCCTCTCTTCGTCACTGAGGATGATTTCATTTTTCAGGGATTAGAGAGAGTGGTCCTTGTGGTGGACTGCAGGTATGGAGAGCTGTTGTGATCGTATTAGATAGATAAGAATGATTATATGTATTGTAGAAATGTCTTCAGTAGAGATGGATAGTCGAGCTGGGCTATCAGACGGTCACCTCTGTAGCTGTAGTGTCATTTTTCCTATGGTCCAATGTGTAAATTAAACAAAAAAGTGCACGTTTGTTATGATGTCCAAGATGGGGACCAGGATGTGGACATAATAAAAAATTAGGGAACATGATAGGAGACATTTCTACAATACATATAATCATTCTTATCTATCTAATACGATGACAACAGCTCTCCATACCTGCAGTCCACCACAAGGACCACCCTCTCTAATCCCTGAAAAATGAAATCATCCTCAGTGACGAAGAGAGGGGGCTAAGCGCCCCCATGGTCTCAGAGCATTAACTCTTCTAAGAGTCCTAAGGACATTTCGCGCATAAATGAAATGATCACATTTTTCTCCAAAACTATAACAGATGCAAGCTTGTCCTGTTTGGTGGAGATAATATTTAATAAAATAAGTAGAAACCTACTAAAAGTTTTGTTTGTTTATACTGCAATCCTGAGATAATCGTCTCCATGCTCCAAATCCATTTTAAAGCCATTTCAAAGGCATTTCACGCATAAATGAAATGATCACATTTTTCTCCAAAACTATAACACATGCAAGCTTGTCCTGTTTGGTGGAGATGATATTTAATAAAATAAGTAGAAATCCACTAAAAGTTTTGTTTGGTTATCTTGCAATCCCAAGATAATCGTCTCCATGCTCCAAATCCATTTTAAAGCCATTTTTAAGGCATTTCGCGCATAAATGAAATGATCACATTTTTCTCCAAAACTATAACAGATGCAAGCTTGTCCTGTTTGGTGGAGATAATATTTAATAAAATAAGTAGAAATCTAGTAAAAGTTTTGTTTGTTTATACTGCAATCCTGAGATAATCGTCTCCATGCTCCAAATCCATTTTAAAGCCATTTCAAAGGCATTTCACGCATAAATGAAATGATCACATTTTTCTCCAAAACTATAACACATGCAAGCTTGTCCTGTTTGGTGGAGATGATATTTGGTAAAATAAGTAGAAATCCACTAAAAGTTTTGTTTGGTTATCTTGCAATCCCGAGATAATCGTCTCCATGCTCCAAATCTATTTTAAAGCCATTTCAAAGGCATTGTGCGCATAAATGAAATGATCACATTTTTCTCCAAAACTATAACAGATGCAAGCTTGTCCTGTTTGGTGGGGATAATATTTAATAAAATAAGTAGAAATCCACTAAAAGTTTTGTTTGGTTATCTTGCAATCCCGAGATAATCGTCTCCATACTCCAAATCCATTTTAAAGCCATTTTTAAGGCATTTCGCGCATAAATGAAATGATCACATTTTTCTCCAAAACTATAACAGATGGAAGCTCGTCCTGTTTGGAGGGGATAATATTTAATAAAATAAGTAGAAATCCACTAAAAGTTTTGTTTGGTTATCTTGCAATCCCGAGATAATCGTCTCCATGCTTCAAATCCATTTAAAAGCCATTTTGAAGGCATTTCACGCATAAATGTAATGATCACATTTTTCTTCAAAACTAAAACAGATGCAAGCTTGTCCTGTTTGGAAGAGATGATATTTAATAAAATATGTAGAAATCCACTAAAAGTTTTGTTTGGTTATCTTGCAATCCCGAGATAATCGTCTCCATGCTTCAAAACTATTTTAAAGCCATTTTTAAGGCATTTCGCGCATACATGAAATGATCACATTTTTCTCCAAAACTATAACAGATGCAAGCTTGTCCTGTTTGGTGGAGATAATATTTAATAAAATAAGTAGAAACCTACTAAAAGTTTCGTTTGTTTATATTGCAATCCTGAGATAATCGTCTCCATGCTCCAAATCCATTTTAAAGCCATTTCAAAGGCATTTCGCGCATAAATGAAATGATCACATTTTTCTCCAAAACTATAACAGATGCAAGCTTGTCCTGTTTGGTGGAGATGATATTTCATAAAATAAGTAGAAATCCACTAAAAGTTTTGTTTGGTTATCTTGCAATCCCGAGATAATCGTCTCCATGCTCCAAACCCTTTTTAAAGCCATTTTTAAGGCATTTCGCGCATAAATGAAATGATCACATTTTTCTCCAAAACTATAACAGATGCAAGCTTGTCCTGTTTGGTGGGGATAATATTTAATAAAATAAGTAGAAATCCACTAAAAGTTTTGTTTGGTTATCTTGCAATCCCAAGATAATCGTCTCCATGCTCCAAATCCATTTTAAAGCCATTTTTAAGGCATTTCGCGCATAAATGAAATGATCACATTTTTCTCCAAAACTATAACAGATGCAAGCTTGTCCTGTTTGGTGGAGATAATATTTAATAAAATAAGTAGAAATCTACTAAAAGTTTCGTTTGTTTATATTGCCATCCTGAGATAATCGTCTCCTTGCTCCAAATCCATTTTAAAGCCATTTCAAAGGCATTTTGCGCATAAATGAAATGATCACATTTTTCTCCAAAACTATAACACATGCAAGCTTGTCCTGTTTGGTGGAGATGATATTTGGTAAAATAAGTAGAAATCCACTAAAAGTTTTGTTTGGTTATCTTGCAATCCCGAGATAATCGTCTCCATGCTCCAAATCTATTTTAAAGCCATTTCAAAGGCATTGTGCGCATAAATGAAATGATCACATTTTTCTCCAAAACTATAACAGATGCAAGCTTGTCCTGTTTGGAGGGGATGATATTTAATAAAATTATTAGAAATCCACTAAAAGTTTTGTTTGGTTATCTTGCAATCCCGAGATAATCGTCTCCATGCTTCAAAACCATTTTAAAGCCATTTTTAAGGCATTTCGCGCATAAATGAAATGATCACATTTTTCTCCAAAACTTTAACAGATGCAAGCTTGTCCTGTTTGGTGGAGATAATATTTAATAAAATAAGTAGAAACCTACTAAAAGTTTCGTTTGTTTATATTGCAATCCTGAGATAATCGTCTCCATGCTCCAAATCCATTTTAAAGCCATTTCAAAGGCATTTCGCGCATAAATGAAATGATCACATTTTTCTCCAAAACTATAACACATGCAAGCTTGTCCTGTTTGGTGGAGATGATATTTAATAAAATAAGTAGAAATCCATTAAAAGTTTTATTTGGTTATCTTGCAATCCCAAGATAATCGTTTCCATGCTCCAAATCCATTTTAAAGCCATTTTTAAGGCATTTCGCGCATAAATGAAATGATCACATTTTTCTCCAAAACTATAACAGATGCAAGCTTGTCCTGTTTGGAGGGGATGATATTTAATAAAATAATTAGAAATCCACTAAAAGTTGTGTTTGGTTATCTTGCAATCCCGAGATAATCGTCTCCGTGCTCCAAACCCTTTTTAAAGCCATTTTTAAGGCATTTCGCGCATAAATGAAATGATCACATTTTTTTCCAAAACTATAACAGATGCAAGCTTGTCCTGTTTGGTGGGGATAATATTTAATAAAATAAGTAGAAATCCACTAAAAGTTTTGTTTGGCGCCCCCCATGGTTTTAGAGCATTGACTCTTCTAAGAGTCCTAAGAGTCCTGCTTACACTGATGGGGTGCAGCTGTGGGACCCTATTTTAAGAGATGATGTCCTCCACCCAACTCTCAAAAAGCTGAAAGGGTCTTCAGTAGAGATGGATAGTTGAGCTGGGCTATCAGACGGTCACCTCTGTAGCTGTAGTGTCATTTTTCCTATGGTCCAATGTGTAAATTAAACAAAAAAGTGCACGTTTGTTATGATGTCCAAGATGGGGACCAGGATGTGGACATAATAAAAAATTAGGGAACATGATAGGAGACATTTCTACAATACATATAATCATTCTTATCTATCTAATACGATCACAACAGCTCTCCATTCCTGCAGTCCACCACAAGGACCACTCTCTCTAATCCCTGAAAAATGAAATCATCCTCAGTGACGAAGAGAGGGGGCTAAGCGCCCCCCATGGTCTCAGAGCATTGACTCTTCTAAGAGTCCTAAGAGTCCTGCTCACACTGATGGGGTGCAGCTGTGGGACCCTATTTTCAGAGACGATGTCCTCCACCCAACTCTCAAAAAGCTGAAAGGGTCTTCAGTAGAGATGGATAGTCGAGCTGGGCTATCAGACGGTCACCTCTGTAGCTGTAGTGTCATTTTTCCTATGGTCCAATGTGTAAATTAAACAAAAAAGTGCACGTTTGTTATGATTTCCAAGATGGGGACCAGGATGTGGACATAATAAAAAAATAGGGAACATGATAGGAGACATTTCTACAATACATATAATTATTCTTATCTATCTAATACGATGACAACAGCTCTCCATACCTGCAGTCCACCACAAGGACCACCCTCTCTAATCCCTGAAAAATGAAATCATCCTCAGTGACGAAGAGAGGGGGCTAAGCGCACCCCATGGTCTCAAAACATTGACTCTTCTAAGAGTCCTAAGAGTCCTGCTCACACTGATGGGGTGCAGCTGTGGGACCCTATTTTCAGAGATGATGTCCTCCACCCAACTCTCAAAAAGCTGAAAGGGTCTTCAGTAGAGATGGATAGTCGAGCTGGGCTATCAGACGGTCACCTCTGTAGCTGTAGTGTCATTTTTCCTATGGTCCAATGTGTAAATTAAACAAAAAAGTGCACGTTTGTTATGATTTCCAAGATGGGGACCAGGATGTGGACATAATAAAAAAATAGGGAACATGATAGGAGACATTTCTACAATACATATAATCATTCTTATCTATCTAATACGATGACAACAGCTCTCCATACCTGCAGTCCACCACAAGGACCACCCTCTCTATTCCCTGAAAAGTGAAATCATCCTCAGTGACGAAGAGAGGGGGCTAAGCGCCCCCCATGGTCTCAGAGCATTGACTCTTCTAAGAGTCCTAAGAGTCCTGCTCACACTGATGGGGTGCAGCTGTGGGACCCTATTTTCAGAGATGATGTTCTCCACCAAACTCTCAAAAAGCTGAAAGGGTCTTCAGTAGAGATGGATAGTCGAGCTGGGCTATCAGACGGTCACCTCTGTACCTGTAGTGTCATTTTTCCTATGGTCCAATGTGTAAATTAAACAAAAAAGTGCACGTTTGTTATGATGTCCAAGATGGGGACCAGGATGTGGACATAATAAAAAATTAGGGAACATGATAGGAGACATTTCTACAATACATATAATCATTCTTATCTATTTAATATGATGACAACAGCTCTCCATACCTGCAGTCCACCACAAGGACCACCCTCTCTAATCCCTGAAAAATGAAATCATCCTCAGTGACGAAGAGAGGGGGCTAAGCGCACCCCATGGTCTCAAAACATTGACTCTTCTAAGAGTCCTAAGAGTCCTGCTCACACTGATGGGGTGCAGCTGTGGGACCCTATTTTCAGAGATGATGTCCTCCACCCAACTCTCAAAAAGCTGAAAGGATCTTCAGTAGAGATGGATAGTCGAGCTGGGCTATCAGACGGTCACCTCTGTAGCTGTAGTGTCATTTTTCCTATGGTCCAATGTGTAAATTAAACAAAAAAGTGCACGTTTGTTATGATTTCCAAGATGGGGACCAGGATGTGGACATAATAAAAAAATAGGGAACATGATAGGAGACATTTCTACAATACATATAATCATTCTTATCTATCTAATACGATGACAACAGCTCTCCATACCTGCAGTCCACCACAAGGACCACCCTCTCTATTCCCTGAAAAGTGAAATCATCCTCAGTGACGAAGAGAGGGGGCTAAGCGCCCCCCATGGTCTCAGAGCATTGACTCTTCTAAGAGTCCTAAGAGTCCTGCTCACACTGATGGGGTGCAGCTGTGGGACCCTATTTTCAGAGATGATGTTCTCCACCAAACTCTCAAAAAGCTGAAAGGGTCTTCAGTAGAGATGGATAGTCGAGCTGGGCTATCAGACGGTCACCTCTGTACCTGTAGTGTCATTTTTCCTATGGTCCAATGTGTAAATTAAACAAAAAAGTGCACGTTTGTTATGATGTCCAAGATGGGGACCAGGATGTGGACATAATAAAAAATTAGGGAACATGATAGGAGACATTTCTACAATACATATAATCATTCTTATCTATTTAATACGATGACAACAGCTCTCCATACCTGCAGTCCACCACAAGGACCACCCTCTCTAATCCCTGAAAAATGAAATCATCCTTAGTGACGAAGAGAGGGGGCTAAACGCCCCCCATGGTCTCAGAGCATTGACTCTTCTAAGAGTCCTAAGAGTCCTGCTCACACTGATGGGGTGCAGCTGTGGGACCCTATTTTCAGAGATGATGTCCTCCACCCAACTCTCAAAAAGCTGAAAGGGTCTTCAGTAGAGATGGATTGTCGAGCTGGGCTATCAGACGGTCACCTCTGTAGCTGTAGTGTCATTTTTCCTATGGTCCAATGTGTAAATTAAACAAAAAAGTGCACGTTTGTTATGATGTCCAAGATGGGGACCAGGATGTGGACATAATAAAAAATTAGGGAACATGATAGGAGACATTTCTACAATACATATAATCATTCTTATCTATCTAATACGATAACAGCTCTCCATACCTGCAGTCCACCACAAGGACCACCCTCTCTAATCCCTGAAAAATGAAATCATCCTCAGTGACGAAGAGAGGGGGCTAAGTGCCCCCAATGGTCTCAGAGCATTGACTCTTCTAAGAGTCCTAAGAGTCCTGCTCACACTGATGGGGTGCAGCTGTGGGACCCTATTTTCAGAGATGATGTCCTCCACCCAACTCTCAAAAAGCTGAAAGGGTCTTCAGTAGAGATGGATAGTCGAGCTGGGCTATCAGACGGTCACCTCTGTAGCTGTAGTGTCATTTTTCCTATGGTCCAATGTGTAAATTAAACAAAAAAGTGCACGTTTGTTATGATGTCCAAGATGGGGACCAGGATGTGGACATAATAAAAAATTAGGGAACATGATAGGAGACATTTCTACAATACATATAATCATTCTTATCTATCTAATACGATGACAACAGCTCTCCATACCTGCAGTCCACCACAAGGACCACCCTCTCTAATCCCTGAAAAATGAAATCATCCTCAGTGACGAAGAGAGGGGGCTAAGCGCCCCCATGGTCTCAGAGCATTAACTCTTCTAAGAGTCCTAAGAGTCCTGCTCACACTGATGGGGTGCAGCTGTGGGACCCTATTTTCAGAGATGATGTCCTCCACCCAACTCTCAAAAAGCTGAAAGGGTCTTCAGTAGAGATGGATAGTCGAGCTGGGCTATCAGACGGTCACCTCTGTAGCTGTAGTGTCATTTTTCCTATGGTCCAATGTGTAAATTAAACAAAAAAGTGCACGTTTGTTATGATGTCCAAGATGGGGACCAGGATGTGGACATAATAAAAAATTAGGGAACATGATAGGAGACATTTCTACAATACATATAATCATTCTTATCTATCTAATACGATGACAACAGCTCTCCATACCTGCAGTCCACCACAAGGACCACCCTCTCTAATCCCTGAAAAATGAAATCATCCTCAGTGACGAAGAGAGGGGGCCAAGCGCCCCCCATGGTACCAGAGCATTGACTCTTCTAAGAGTCCTAAGAGTCCTGCTCACACTGATGGGGTGAAGCTGTGGGACCCTATTTTCAGAGATGATGTCCTCCACCCGACTCTCAAAAAGCTGAAAGGGTCTTCAGTAGAGATGGATAGTCGAGCTGGGCTATCAGACGGTCACCTATGTAGCTGTAGTGTCATTTTTCCTATGGTCCAATGTGTAAATTAAACAAAAAAGTGCACGTTTGTTATGATGTCCAAGATGGGGACCAGGATGTGGACATAATAAGAAATTAGGGAACATGATAGGAGACATTTCTACAATACATATAATCATTCTTATCTATCTAATACGATGACAACAGCTCTCCATACCTGCAGTCCACCACAAGGACCACCCTCTCTAATCCCTGAAAAATGAAATCATCCTCAGTGACGAAGAGAGGGGGCTAAGTGCCCCTAATGGTCTCAGAGCATTGACTCTTCTAAGAGTCCTAAGAGTCCTGCTCACACTGATGGGGTGCAGCTGTGGGACCCTATTTTCAGAGATGATGTCCTCCACCCAACTCTCAAAAAGCTGAAAGGGTCTTCAGTAGAGATGGATAGTCGAGCTGGGCTATCAGACGGTCACCTCTGTAGCTGTAGTGTCATTTTTCCTATGGTCCAATGTGTAAATTAAACAAAAAAGTGCACGTTTGTTATGATGTCCAAGATGGGGACCAGGATGTGGACATAATAAAAAATTAGGGAACATGATAGGAGACATTTCTACAATACATATAATCATTCTTATCTATCTAATACGATGACAACAGCTCTCCATACCTGCAGTCCACCACAAGGACCACCCTCTCTAATCCCTGAAAAATGAAATCATCCTCAGTGACGAAGAGAGGGGGCTAAGCGCCCCCATGGTCTCAGAGCATTAACTCTTCTAAGAGTCCTAAGAGTCCTGCTCACACTGATGGGGTGCAGCTGTGGGACCCTATTTTCAGAGATGATGTCCTCCACCCAACTCTCAAAAAGCTGAAAGGGTCTTCAGTAGAGATGGATAGTCGAGCTAGGCTATCAGACGGTCACCTCTGTAGCTGTAGTGTCATTTTTCCTATGGTCCAATGTGTAAATTAAACAAAAAAGTGCACGTTTGTTATGATGTCCAAGATGGGGACCAGGATGTGGACATAATAAAAAATTAGGGAACATGATAGGAGACATTTCTACAATACATATAATCATTCTTATCTATCTAATACGATGACAACAGCTCTCCATACCTGCAGTCCACCACAAGGACCACCCTCTCTAATCCCTGAAAAATGAAATCATCCTCAGTGACGAAGAGAGGGGGCCAAGCGCCCCCCATGGTACCAGCGCATTGACTCTTCTAAGAGTCCTAAGAGTCCTGCTCACACTGATGGGGTGAAGCTGTGGGACCCTATTTTCAGAGATGATGTCCTCCACCCGACTCTCAAAAAGCTGAAAGGGTCTTCAGTAGAGATGGATAGTCGAGCTGGTCTATCAGACGGTCACCTCTGTAGCTGTAGTGTCATTTTTCCTATGGTCCAATGTGTAAATTAAACAAAAAAGTGCACGTTTGTTATGATGTCCAAGATGGGGACCAGGATGTGGACATAATAAGAAATTAGGGAACATGATAGGAGACATTTCTACAATACATATAATCATTCTTATCTATCTAATACGATGACAACAGCTCTCCATACCTGCAGTCCACCACAAGGACCACCCTCTCTAATCCCTGAAAAATGAAATCATCCTCAGTGACGAAGAGAGGGGGCTAAGTGCCCCTAATGGTCTCAGAGCATTGACTCTTCTAAGAGTCCTAAGAGTCCTGCTCACACTGATGGGGTGCAGCTGTGGGACCCTATTTTCAGAGATGATGTCCTCCACCCAACTCTCAAAAAGCTGAAAGGGTCTTCAGTAGAGATGGATAGTCGAGCTGGGCTATCAGACGGTCACCTCTGTAGCTGTAGTGTCATTTTTCCTATGGTCCAATGTGTAAATTAAATAAAAAAGTGCACGTTTGTTATGATGTCCAAGATGGGGACCAGGATGTGGACATAATAAAAAATTAGGGAACATGATAGGAGACATTTCTACAATACATATAATCATTCTTATCTATCTAATACGATGACAACAGCTCTCCATACCTGCAGTCCACCACAAGGACCACCCTCTCTAATCCCTGAAAAATGAAATCATCCTCAGTGACGAAGAGAGGGGGCCAAGCGCCCCCCATGGTACCAGCGCATTGACTCTTCTAAGAGTCCTAAGAGTCCTGCTCACACTGATGGGGTGAAGCTGTGGGACCCTATTTTCAGAGATGATGTCCTCCACCCGACTCTCAAAAAGCTGAAAGGGTCTTCAGTAGAGATGGATAGTCGAGCTGGTCTATCAGACGGTCACCTCTGTAGCTGTAGTGTCATTTTTCCTATGGTCCAATGTGTAAATTAAACAAAAAAGTGCACGTTTGTTATGATGTCCAAGATGGGGACCAGGATGTGGACATAATAAGAAATTAGGGAACATGATAGGAGACATTTCTACAATACATATAATCATTCTTATCTATCTAATACGATGACAACAGCTCTCCATACCTGCAGTCCACCACAAGGACCACCCTCTCTAATCCCTGAAAAATGAAATCATCCTCAGTGACGAAGAGAGGGGGCTAGGTGCCCCCAATGGTCTCAGAGCATTGACTCTTCTAAGAGTCCTAAGAGTCCTGCTCACACTGATGGGGTGAAGCTGTGGGACCCTATTTTCAGAGATGATGTCCTCCACCCAACTCTCAAAAAGCTGAAAGGGTCTTCAGTAGAGATGGATAGTCGAGCTGGGCTACCAGACGGTCACCTATGTAGCTGTAGTGTCATTTTTCCTATGGTCCAATGTGTAAATTAAACAAAAAAGTGCACGTTTGTTATGATGTCCAAGATGGGGACCAGGATGTGGACATAATAAAAAATTAGGGAACATGATAGGAGACATTTCTACAATACATATAATCATTCTTATCTATCTAATACGATGACAACAGCTCTCCATACCTGCAGTCCACCACAAGGACCACCCTCTCTAATCCCTGAAAAATGAAATCATCCTCAGTGACGAAGAGAGGGGGCCAAGCGCCCCCCATGGTACCAGCGCATTGACTCTTCTAAGAGTCCTAAGAGTCCTGCTCACACTGATGGGGTGAAGCTGTGGGACCCTATTTTCAGAGATGATGTCCTCCACCCGACTCTCAAAAAGCTGAAAGGGTCTTCAGTAGAGATGGATAGTCGAGCTGGTCTATCAGACGGTCACCTCTGTAGCTGTAGTGTCATTTTTCCTATAGTCCAATGTGTAAATTAAACAAAAAAGTGCACGTTTGTTATGATGTCCAAGATGGGGACCAGGATGTGGACATAATAAGAAATTAGGGAACATGATAGGAGACATTTCTACAATACATATAATCATTCTTATCTATCTAATACGATGACAACAGCTCTCCATACCTGCAGTCCACCACAAGGACCACCCTCTCTAATCCCTGAAAAATGAAATCATCCTCAGTGACGAAGAGAGGGGGCTAGGTGCCCCCAATGGTCTCAGAGCATTGACTCTTCTAAGAGTCCTAAGAGTCCTGCTCACACTGATGGGGTGAAGCTGTGGGACCCTATTTTCAGAGATGATGTCCTCCACCCAACTCTCAAAAAGCTGAAAGGGTCTTCAGTAGAGATGGATAGTCGAGCTGGGCTACCAGACGGTCACCTATGTAGCTGTAGTGTCATTTTTCCTATGGTCCAATGTGTAAATTAAACAAAAAAGTGCACGTTTGTTATGATGTCCAAGATGGGGACCAGGATGTGGACATAATAAAAAATTAGGGAACATGATAGGAGACATTTCTACAATACATATAATCATTCTTATCTATCTAATACGATGACAACAGCTCTCCATACCTGCAGTCCACCACAAGGACCACCCTCTCTAATCCCTGAAAAATGAAATCATCCTCAGTGACGAAGAGAGGGGGCTAAGCGCCCCCATGGTCTCAGAGCATTAACTCTTCTAAGAGTCCTAAGAGTCCTGCTCACACTGATGGGGTGCAGCTGTGGGACCCTATTTTCAGAGATGATGTCCTCCACCCAACTCTCAAAAAGCTGAAAGGGTCTTCAGTAGAGATGGATAGTCGAGCTGGGCTATCAGACGGTCACCTCTGTAGCTGTAGTGTCATTTTTCCTATGGTCCAATGTGTAAATTAAACAAAAAAGTGCACGTTTGTTATGATGTCCAAGATGGGGACCAGGATGTGGACATAATAAAAAATTAGGGAACATGATAGGAGACATTTCTACAATACATATAATCATTCTTATCTATCTAATACGATGACAACAGCTCTCCATACCTGCAGTCCACCACAAGGACCACCCTCTCTAATCCCTGAAAAATGAAATCATCCTCAGTGACGAAGAGAGGGGGCCAAGCGCCCCCCATGGTACCAGAGCATTGACTCTTCTAAGAGTCCTAAGAGTCCTGCTCACACTGATGGGGTGAAGCTGTGGGACCCTATTTTCAGAGATGATGTCCTCCACCCAACTCTCAAAAAGCTGAAAGGGTCTTCAGTAGAGATGGATAGTCGAGCTGGGCTATCAGACGGTCACCTCTGTAGCTGTAGTGTCATTTTTCCCATGGTCCAATGTGTAAATTAAACAAAAAAGTGCACGTTTGTTATGATGTCCAAGATGGGGACCAGGATGTGGACATAATAAGAAATTAGGGAACATGATAGGAGACATTTCTACAATACATAAAATCATTCTTATCTATCTAATACGATCACAACAGCTCTCCATACCTGCAGTCCACCACAAGGACCACTCTCTCTAATCCCTGAAAAATTAAATCATCCTCAGTGACGAAGAGAGGGGGCTAAGCGCCCCCCATGGTCTCAGAGCATTGACTCTTCTAAGAGTCCTAAGATTCCTGCTCACACTGATGGGGTGCAGCTGTGGGACCCTATTTTCAGAGATGATGTCCTCCACCCAACTCTCAAAAAGCTGAAAGGGTCTTCAGTAGAGATGGATAGTCGAGCTGGGCTATCAGACGGTCACCTCTGTAGCTGTAGTGTCATTTTTCCTATGGTCCAATGTGTAAATTAAACAAAAAAGTGCACGTTTGTTATGATTTCCAAGATGGGGACCAGGATGTGGACATAATAAAAAAATAGGGAACATGATAGGAGACATTTCTACAATACATATAATCATTCTTATCTATCTAATACGATGACAACAGCTCTCCATACCTGCAGTCCACCACAAGGACCACCCTCTCTATTACCTGAAAAGTGAAATCATCCTCAGTGACGAAGAGAGGGGGCTAAGCGCCCCCCATGGTCTCAGAGCATTGACTCTTCTAAGAGTCCTAAGAGTCCTGCTCACACTGATGGGGTGCAGCTGTGGGACCCTATTTTCAGAGATGATGTTCTCTACCCAACTCTCAAAAAGCTGAAAGGGTCTTCAGTAGAGATGGATAGTCGAGCTGGGCTATCAGACGGTCACCTCTGTAGCTGTAGTGTCAATTTTCCTATGGTCCAATGTGTAAATTAAACAAAAAAGTGCACGTTTGTTATGATGTCCAAGATGGGGACCAGGATGTGGACATAATAAAAAATTAGGGAACATGATAGGAGACATTTCTACAATACATATAATCATTCTTATCTATTTAATACGATCACAACAGCTCTCCATACCTGCAGTCCACCACAAGGACCACCCTCTCTAATCCCTGAAAAATGAAATCATCCTCAGTGACGAAGAGTGGGGGCTAAGCGCCCCCCATGGTCTCAGAGCATTGACTCTTCTAAGAGTCCTAAGAGTCCTGCTCACACTGATGGGGTGCAGCTGTGGGACCCTATTTTCAGAGATGATGTCCTCCACCCAACTCTCAAAAAGCTGAAAGGGTCTTCAGTAGAGATGGATAGTCGAGCTGGGCTATCAGACGGTCACCTCTGTAGCTGTAGTGTCATTTTTCCTATGGTCCAATGTGTAAATTAAACAAAAAAGTGCACGTTTGTTATGATGTCCAAGATGGGGACCAGGATGTGGACATAATAAAAAATTAGGGAACATGATAGGAGACATTTCTACAATACATATAATCATTCTTATCTATCTAATACGATGACAACAGCTCTCCATACCTGCAGTCCACCACAAGGACCACCCTCTCTAATCCCTGAAAAATGAAATCATCCTCAGTGACGAAGAGAGGGGGCTAAGCGCCCCCATGGTCTCAGAGCATTAACTCTTCTAAGAGTCCTAAGAGTCCTGCTCACACTGATGGGTTGCAGCTGTGGGACCCTATTTTCAGAGATGATGTCCTCCACCCAACTCTCAAAAAGCTGAAAGGGTCTTCAGTAGAGATGGATAGTCGAGCTGGGCTATCAGACGGTCACCTCTGTAGCTGTAGTGTCATTTTTCCTATGGTCCAATGTGTAAATTAAACAAAAAAGTGCACGTTTGTTATGATGTCCAAGATGGGGACCAGGATGTGGACATAATAAAAAATTAGGGAACATGATAGGAGACATTTCTACAATACATATAATCATTCTTATCTATCTAATATGATGATAACAGCTCTCCATATCTGCAGTCCACCACAAGGACCACCCTCTCTAATCCCTGAAAAATGAAATCATCCTCAGTGATGAAGAGAGGGGGCTAAGTGCCCCCAATGGTCTCAGAGCATTGACTCTTCTAAGAGTCCTAAGAGTCCTGCTCACACTGATGGGGTGCAGCTGTGGGACCCTATTTTCAGAGATGATGTCCTCCACCCAACTCTCAAAAAGCTGAAAGGGTCTTCAGTAGAGATGGATAGTCGAGCTGGGCTATCAGACGGTCACCTCTGTAGCTGTAGTGTCATTTTTCCTATGGTCCAATGTGTAAATTAAACAAAAAAGTGCACGTTTGTTATGATGTTCAAGATGGGGACCAGGATGTGGACATAATAAAAAATTAGGGAACATGATAGGAGACATTTCTACAATACATATAATCATTCTTATCTATCTAATACGATCACAACAGCTCTCCATACCTGCAGTCCACCACAAGGACCACTCTCTCTAATCCCTGAAAAATGAAATCATCCTCAGTGACGAAGAGAGGGGGCTAAGCGCCCCCCATGGTCTCAGAGCATTGACTCTTCTAAGAGTCCTAAGATTCCTGCTCACACTGATGGGGTGCAGCTGTGGGACCCTATTTTCAGAGATGATGTCCTCCACCCAACTCTCAAAAAGCTGAAAAGGTCTTCAGTAGAGATGGATAGTCAAGCTGGGCTATCAGACGGTCACCTCTGTAGCTGTAGTGTCATTTTTCCTATGGTCCAATGTGTAAGTTAAACAAAAAAGTGCACGTTTGTTATGATTTCCAAGATGGGGACCAGGATGTGGACATAATAAAAAAATAGGGAACATGATAGGAGACATTTCTACAATACATATAATCATAATTATATATCTAAAACGATGACAACAGCTCTCCATACCTGCAGTCCACCACAAGGACCACCCTCTCTATTCCCTGAAAAGTGAAATCATCCTCAGTGACGAAGAGAGGGGGCTAAGCGCCCCCCATGGTCTCAGAGCATTGACTCTTCAAAGAGTTCTAAGAGTCCTGCTCACACTGATGGGGTGCAGCTGTGGGACCCTATTTTCAGAGATGATGTTCTCCACCCAACTCTCAAAAAGCTGAAAGGGTCTTCAGTAGAGATGGATAGTCGAGCTGGGCTATCAGACGGTCACCTCTGTAGCTGTAGTGTCATTTTTCCTATGGTCCAATGTGTAAATTAAACAAAAAAGTGCACGTTTGTTATGATGTCCAAGATGGGGACCAGGATGTGGACATAATAAAAAATTAGGGAACATGATAGGAGACATTTCTACAATACATATAATCATTCTTATCTATTTAATACGATGACAACAGCTCTCCATACCTGCAGTCCACCACAAGGACCACCCTCTCTAATCCCTGAAAAATGAAATCATCCTCAGTGACGAAGAGAGGGGGCTAAGCGCCCCCCATGGTCTCAGAGCATTGACTCTTCTAAGAGTCCTAAGAGTCCTGCTCACACTGATGGGGTGCAGCTGTGGGACCCTATTTTCAGAGATGATGTCCTCCACCCAACTCTCAAAAAGCTGAAAGGGTCTTCAGTAGAGATGGATAGTCGAGCTGGGCTATCAGACGGTCACCTCTGTAGCTGTAGTGTCATTTTTCCTATGGTCCAATGTGTAAATTAAACAAAAAAGTGCACGTTTGTTATGATGTCCAAGATGGGGACCAGGATGTGGACATAATAAAAAATTAGGGAACATGATAGGAGACATTTCTACAATACATATAATCATTCTTATCTATCTAATACGATGACAACAGCTCTCCATACCTGCAGTCCACCACAAGGACCACCCTCTCTAATCCCTGAAAAATGAAATTATCCTCAGGGACGAAGAGAGGGGGCTAAGCGCCCCCCATGGTTTTAGAGCATTGACTCTTCTAAGAGTCCTAAGAGTCCTGCTTACACTGATGGGGTGCAGCTGTGGGACCCTATTTTAAGAGATGATGTCCTCCACCCAACTCTCAAAAAGCTGAAAGGGTCTTCAGTAGAGATGGATAGTCGAGCTGGGCTATCAGACGGTCACCTCTGTAGCTGTAGTGTCATTTTTCCTATGGTCCAATGTGTAAATTAAACAAAAAAGTGCACGTTTGTTATGATGTCCAAGATGGGGACCAGGATGTGGACATAATAAAAAATTAGGGAACATGATAGGAGACATTTCTACAATACATATAATCATTCTTATCTATCTAATACGATGATAACAGCTCTCCATATCTGCAGTCCACCACAAGGACCACCCTCTCTAATCCCTGAAAAATGAAATCATCCTCAGTGATGAAGAGAGGGGGCTAAGTGCCCCCAATGGTCTCAGAGCATTGACTCTTCTAAGAGTCCTAAGAGTCCTGCTCACACTGATGGGGTGCAGCTGTGGGACCCTATTTTCAGAGATGATGTCCTCCACCCAACTCTCAAAAAGCTGAAAGGGTCTTCAGTAGAGATGGATAGTCGAGCTGGGCTATCAGACGGTCACCTCTGTAGCTGTAGTGTCATTTTTCCTATGGTCCAATGTGTAAATTAAACAAAAAAGTGCACGTTTGTTATGATGTCCAAGATGGGGACCAGGATGTGGACATAATAAAAAATTAGGGAACATGATAGGAGACATTTCTACAATACATATAATCATTCTTATCTATCTAATACGATGACAACAGCTCTCCATACCTGCAGTCCACCACAAGGACCACCCTCTCTAATCCCTGAAAAATGAAATCATCCTCAGTGATGAAGAGAGGGGGCTAAGTGCCCCCAATGGTCTCAGAGCATTGACTCTTCTAAGAGTCCTAAGAGTCCTGCTCACACTGATGGGGTGCAGCTGTGGGACCCTATTTTCAGAGATGATGTCCTCCACCCAACTCTCAAAAAGCTTAAAGGGTCTTCAGTAGAGATGGATAGTCGAGCTGGGCTATCAGACGGTCACCTCTGTAGCTGTAGTGTCATTTTTCCTATGGTCCAATGTGTAAATTAAACAAAAAAGTGCACGTTTGTTATGATGTTCAAGATGGGGACCAGGATGTGGACATAATAAAAAATTAGGGAACATGATAGGAGACATTTCTACAATACATATAATCATTCTTATCTATCTAATACGATCACAACAGCTCTCCATACCTGCAGTCCACCACAAGGACCACTCTCTCTAATCCCTGAAAAATGAAATCATCCTCAGTGACGAAGAGAGGGGGCTAAGCGCCCCCCATGGTCTCAGAGCATTGACTCTTCTAAGAGTCCTAAGATTCCTGCTCACACTGATGGGGTGCAGCTGTGGGACCCTATTTTCAGAGATGATGTCCTCCACCCAACTCTCAAAAAGCTGAAAGGGTCTTCAGTAGAGATGGATAGTCGAGCTGGGCTATCAGACGGTCACCTCTGTAGCTGTAGTGTCATTTTTCCTATGGTCCAATGTGTAAATTAAACAAAAAAGTGCACGTTTGTTATGATTTCCAAGATGGGGACCAGGATGTGGACATAATAAAAAAATAGGGAACATGATAGGAGACATTTCTACAATACATATAATCATTCTTATCTATCTAATACGATGATAACAGCTCTCGATATCTGCAGTCCACCACAAGGACCACCCTCTCTAATCCCTGAAAAATGAAATCATCCTCAGTGATGAAGAGAGGGGGCTAAGTGCCCCCAATGGTCTCAGAGCATTGACTCTTCTAAGAGTCCTAAGAGTCCTGCTCACACTGATGGGGTGCAGCTGTGGGACCCTATTTTCAGAGATGATGTCCTCCACCCAACTCTCAAAAAGCTGAAAGGGTCTTCAGTAGAGATGGATAGTCGAGCTGGGCTATCAGACGGTCACCTCTGTAGCTGTAGTGTCATTTTTCCTATGGTCCAATGTGTAAATTAAACAAAAAAGTGCACGTTTGTTATGATGTCCAAGATGGGGACCAGGATGTGGACATAATAAAAAATTAGGGAACATGATAGGAGACATTTCTACAATACATATAATCATTCTTATCTATCTAATACGATGACAACAGCTCTCCATACCTGCAGTCCACCACAAGGACCACCCTCTCTAATCCCTGAAAAATGAAATCATCCTCAGTGACGAAGAGAGGGGGCTAAGCGCCCCCATGGTCTCAGAGCATTAACTCTTCTAAGAGTCCTAAGAGTCCTGCTCACACTGATGGGGTGCAGCTGTGGGACCCTATTTTCAGAGATGATGTCCTCCACCCAACTCTCAAAAAGCTGAAAGGGTCTTCAGTAGAGATGGATAGTCGAGCTGGGCTATCAGACGGTCACCTCTGTAGCTGTAGTGTCATTTTTCCTATGATCCAATGTGTAAATTAAACAAAAAAGTGCACGTTTGTTATGATGTCCAAGATGGGGACCAGGATGTGGACATAATAAAAAATTAGGGAACATGATAGGAGACATTTCTACAATACATATAATCATTCTTATCTATCTAATACGATGACAACAGCTCTCCATACCTGCAGTCCACCACAAGGACCACCCTCTCTAATCCCTGAAAAATGAAATCATCCTCAGGGACGAAGAGAGGGGGCTAAGCGCCCCCCATGGTTTTAGAGCATTGACTCTTCTAAGAGTCCTAAGAGTCCTGCTTACACTGATGGGGTGCAGCTGTGGGACCCTATTTTAAGAGATGATGTCCTCCACCCAACTCTCAAAAAGCTGAAAGGGTCTTCAGTAGAGATGGATAGTCGAGCTGGGCTATCAGACGGTCACCTCTGTAGCTGTAGTGTCATTTTTCCTATGGTCCAATGTGTAAATTAAACAAAAAAGTGCACGTTTGTTATGATGTCCAAGATGGGGACCAGGATGTGGACATAATAAAAAATTAGGGAACATGATAGGAGACATTTCTACAATACATATAATCATTCTTATCTATCTAATACGATGACAACAGCTCTCCATACCTGCAGTCCACCACAAGGACCACCCTCTCTAATCCCTGAAAAATGAAATCATCCTCAGTGACGAAGAGAGGGGGCTAAGCGCCCCCATGGTCTCAGAGCATTAACTCTTCTAAGAGTCCTAAGAGTCCTGCTCACACTGATGGGGTGCAGCTGTGGGACCCTATTTTCAGAGATGATGTCCTCCACCCAACTCTCAAAAAGCTGAAAGGGTCTTCAGTAGAGATGGATAGTCGAGCTGGGCTATCAGACGGTCACCTCTGTAGCTGTAGTGTCATTTTTCCTATGATCCAATGTGTAAATTAAACAAAAAAGTGCACGTTTGTTATGATGTCCAAGATGGGGACCAGGATGTGGACATAATAAAAAATTAGGGAACATGATAGGAGACATTTCTACAATACATATAATCATTCTTATCTATTTAATACGATGACAACAGCTCTCCATACCTGCAGTCCACCACAAGGACCACCCTCTCTAATCCCTGAAAAATGAAATCATCCTCAGGGACGAAGAGAGGGGGCTAAGCGCCCCCCATGGTTTTAGAGCATTGACTCTTCTAAGAGTCCTAAGAGTCCTGCTTACACTGATGGGGTGCAGCTGTGGGACCCTATTTTAAGAGATGATGTCCTCCACCCAACTCTCAAAAAGCTGAAAGGGTCTTCAGTAGAGATGGATAGTCGAGCTGGGCTATCAGACGGTCACCTCTGTAGCTGTAGTGTCATTTTTCCTATGGTCCAATGTGTAAATTAAACAAAAAAGTGCACGTTTGTTATGATGTCCAAGATGGGGACCAGGATGTGGACATAATAAAAAATTAGGGAACATGATAGGAGACATTTCTACAATACATATAATCATTCTTATCTATCTAATACGATGATAACAGCTCTCCATATCTGCAGTCCACCACAAGGACCACCCTCTCTAATCCCTGAAAAATGAAATCATCCTCAGTGATGAAGAGAGGGGGCTAAGTGCCCCCAATGGTCTCAGAGCATTGACTCTTCTAAGAGTCCTAAGAGTCCTGCTCACACTGATGGGGTGCAGCTGTGGGACCCTATTTTCAGAGATGATGTCCTCCACCCAACTCTCAAAAAGCTGAAAGGGTCTTCAGTAGAGATGGATAGTCGAGCTGGGCTATCAGACGGTCACCTCTGTAGCTGTAGTGTCATTTTTCCTATGGTCCAATGTGTAAATTAAACAAAAAAGTGCACGTTTGTTATGATGTCCAAGATGGGGACCAGGATGTGGACATAATAAAAAATTAGGGAACATGATAGGAGACATTTCTACAATACATATAATCATTCTTATCTATCTAATACGATGACAACAGCTCTCCATACCTGCAGTCCACCACAAGGACCACCCTCTCTAATCCCTGAAAAATGAAATCATCCTCAGGGACGAAGAGAGGGGGCTAAGCGCCCCCCATGGTTTTAGAGCATTGACTCTTCTAAGAGTCCTAAGAGTCCTGCTTACACTGATGGGGTGCAGCTGTGGGACCCTATTTTAAGAGATGATGTCCTCCACCCAACTCTCAAAAAGCTGAAAGGGTCTTCAGTAGAGATGGATAGTCGAGCTGGGCTATCAGACGGTCACCTCTGTAGCTGTAGTGTCATTTTTCCTATGGTCCAATGTGTAAATTAAACAAAAAAGTGCACGTTTGTTATGATGTCCAAGATGGGGACCAGGATGTGGACATAATAAAAAATTAGGGAACATGATAGGAGACATTTCTACAATACATATAATCATTCTTATCTATCTAATACGATGACAACAGCTCTCCATACCTGCAGTCCACCACAAGGACCACCCTCTCTAATCCCTGAAAAATGAAATCATCCTCAGTGACGAAGAGAGGGGGCTAAGCGCCCCCATGGTCTCAGAGCATTAACTCTTCTAAGAGTCCTAAGAGTCCTGCTCACACTGATGGGGTGCAGCTGTGGGACCCTATTTTCAGAGATGATGTCCTCCACCCAACTCTCAAAAAGCTGAAAGGGTCTTCAGTAGAGATGGATAGTCGAGCTGGGCTATCAGACGGTCACCTCTGTAGCTGTAGTGTCATTTTTCCTATGGTCCAATGTGTAAATTAAACAAAAAAGTGCACGTTTGTTATGATGTCCAAGATGGGGACCAGGATGTGGACATAATAAAAAATTAGGGAACATGATAGGAGACATTTCTACAATACATATAATCATTCTTATCTATCTAATACGATGACAACAGCTCTCCATACCTGCAGTCCACCACAAGGACCACCCTCTCTAATCCCTGAAAAATGAAATCATCCTCAGGGACGAAGAGAGGGGGCTAAGCGCCCCCCATGGTTTTAGAGCATTGACTCTTCTAAGAGTCCTAAGAGTCCTGCTTACACTGATGGGGTGCAGCTGTGGGACCCTATTTTAAGAGATGATGTCCTCCACCCAACTCTCAAAAAGCTGAAAGGGTCTTCAGTAGAGATGGATAGTCGAGCTGGGCTATCAGACGGTCACCTCTGTAGCTGTAGTGTCATTTTTCCTATGGTCCAATGTGTAAATTAAACAAAAAAGTGCACGTTTGTTATGATGTCCAAGATGGGGACCAGGATGTGGACATAATAAAAAATTAGGGAACATGATAGGAGACATTTCTACAATACATATAATCATTCTTATCTATCTAATACGATCACAACAGCTCTCCATACCTGCAGTCCACCACAAGGACCACTCTCTCTAATCCCTGAAAAATGAAATCATCCTCAGTGACGAAGAGAGGGGGCTAAGCGCCCCCCATGGTCTCAAAACATTGACTCTTCTAAGAGTCCTAAGAGTCCTGCTCACACTGATGGGGTGCAGCTGTGGGACCCTATTTTCAGAGATGATGTCCTCCACCCAACTCTCAAAAAGCTGAAAGGGTCTTCAGTAGAGATGGATAGTCGAGCTGGGCTACCAGACGGTCACCTCTGTAGCTGTAGTGTCATTTTTCCTATGGTCCAATGTGTAAATTAAACAAAAAAGTGCACGTTTGTTATGATTTCCAAGATGGGGACCAGGATGTGGACATAATAAAAAAATAGGGAACATGATAGGAGACATTTCTACAATACATATAATCATTCTTATCTATCTAATACGATGACAACAGCTCTCCATACCTGCAGTCCACCACAAGGACCACCCTCTCTATTCCCTGAAAAGTGAAATCATCCTCAGTGACGAAGAGAGGGGGCTAAGCGCCCTCCATGGTCTCAAAACATTGACTCTTCTAAGAGTCCTAAGAGTCCTGCTCACACTGATGGGGTGCAGCTGTGGGACCCTATTTTCAGAGATGATGTCCTCCACCCAACTCTCAAAAAGCTGAAAGGGTCTTCAGTAGAGATGGATAGTCGAGCTGGGCTATCAGACGGTCACCTCTGTAGCTGTAGTGTCATTTTTCCTATGGTCCAATGTGTAAATTAAACAAAAAAGTGCACGTTTGTTATGATGTCCAAGATGGGGACCAGGATGTGGACATAATAAAAAATTAGGGAACATGATAGGAGACATTTCTACAATACATATAATCATTCTTATCTATCTAATACGATGACAACAGCTCTCCATACCTGCAGTCCACCACAAGGACCACCCTCTCTAATCCCTGAAAAATGAAATCATCCTCAGTGACGAAGAGAGGGGGCTAAGCGCCCCCATGGTCTCAGAGCATTAACTCTTCTAAGAGTCCTAAGAGTCCTGCTCACACTGATGGGGTGCAGCTGTGGGACCCTATTTTCAGAGATGGTGTCCTCCACCCAACTCTCAAAAAGCTGAAAGGGTCTTCAGTAGAGATGGATAGTCGAGCTGGGCTATCAGACGGTCACCTCTGTAGCTGTAGTGTCATTTTTCCTATGGTCCAATGTGTAAATTAAACAAAAAAGTGCACGTTTGTTATGATGTCCAAGATGGGGACCAGGATGTGGACATAATAAAAAATTAGGGAACATGATAGGAGACATTTCTACAATACATATAATCATTCTTATCTATCTAATACGATGACAACAGCTCTCCATACCTGCAGTCCACCACAAGGACCACCCTCTCTAATCCCTGAAAAATGAAATCATCCTCAGGGACGAAGAGAGGGGGCTAAGCGCCCCCCATGGTTTTAGAGCATTGACTCTTCTAAGAGTCCTAAGAGTCCTGCTTACACTGATGGGGTGCAGCTGTGGGACCCTATTTTAAGAGATGATGTCCTCCACCCAACTCTCAAAAAGCTGAAAGGGTCTTCAGTAGAGATGGATAGTCGAGCTGGGCTATCAGACGGTCACCTCTGTAGCTGTAGTGTCATTTTTCCTATGGTCCAATGTGTAAATTAAACAAAAAAGTGCACGTTTGTTATGATGTCCAAGATGGGGACCAGGATGTGGACATAATAAAAAATTAGGGAACATGATAGAAGACATTTCTACAATACATATAATCATTCTTATCTATCTAATACGATGACAACAGCTCTCCATACCTGCAGTCCACCACAAGGACCACCCTCTCTAATCCCTGAAAAATGAAATCATCCTCAGTGACGAAGAGAGGGGGCTAAGCGCCCCCATGGTCTCAGAGCATTAACTCTTCTAAGAGTCCTAAGAGTCCTGCTCACACTGATGGGGTGCAGCTGTGGGACCCTATTTTCAGAGATGATGTCCTCCACCCAACTCTCAAAAAGCTGAAAGGGTCTTCAGTAGAGATGGATAGTCGAGCTGGGCTATCAGACGGTCACCTCTGTAGCTGTAGTGTCATTTTTCCTATGGTCCAATGTGTAAATTAAACAAAAAAGTGCACGTTTGTTATGATGTCCAAGATGGGGACAAGGATGTGGACATAATAAAAAATTAGGGAACATGATAGGAGACATTTCTACAATACATATAATCATTCTTATCTATCTAATATGATGACAACAGCTCTCCATACCTGCAGTCCACCACAAGGACCACCCTCTCTAATCCCTGAAAAATGAAATCATCCTCAGGGACGAAGAGAGGGGGCTAAGCGCCCCCCATGGTTTTAGAGCATTGACTCTTCTAAGAGTCCTAAGAGTCCTGCTTACACTGATGGGGTGCAGCTGTGGGACCCTATTTTAAGAGATGATGTCCTCCACCCAACTCTCAAAAAGCTGAAAGGGTCTTCAGTAGAGATGGATAGTCGAGCTGGGCTATCAGACGGTCACCTCTGTAGCTGTAGTGTCATTTTTCCTATGGTCCAATGTGTAAATTAAACAAAAAAGTGCACGTTTGTTATGATGTCCAAGATGGGGACCAGGATGTGGACATAATAAAAAATTAGGGAACATGATAGGAGACATTTCTACAATACATATAATCATTCTTATCTATCTAATACGATCACAACAGCTCTCCATACCTGCAGTCCACCACAAGGACCACTCTCTCTAATCCCTGAAAAATGAAATCATCCTCAGTGACGAAGAGAGGGGGCTAAGCGCCCCCCATGGTCTCAAAACATTGACTCTTCTAAGAGTCCTAAGAGTCCTGCTCACACTGATGGGGTGCAGCTGTGGGA
This sequence comes from Anomaloglossus baeobatrachus, assembly GCF_048569485.1. Taxonomy (NCBI): domain Eukaryota; kingdom Metazoa; phylum Chordata; class Amphibia; order Anura; family Aromobatidae; genus Anomaloglossus; species Anomaloglossus baeobatrachus. The sequence goes on from NW_027445272.1 coordinate 275,932, forward strand.
CCCTATTTTCAGAGATGATGTCCTCCACCCAACTCTCAAAAAGCTGAAAGGGTCTTCAGTAGAGATGGATAGTCGAGCTGGGCTACCAGACGGTCACCTCTGTAGCTGTAGTGTCATTTTTCCTATGGTCCAATGTGTAAATTAAACAAAAAAGTGCACGTTTGTTATGATTTCCAAGATGGGGACCAGGATGTGGACATAATAAAAAAATAGGGAACATGATAGGAGACATTTCTACAATACATATAATCATTCTTATCTATCTAATACGATGACAACAGCTCTCCATACCTGCAGTCCACCACAAGGACCACCCTCTCTATTCCCTGAAAAGTGAAATCATCCTCAGTGACGAAGAGAGGGGGCTAAGCGCCCCCCATGGTCTCAAAACATTGACTCTTCTAAGAGTCCTAAGAGTCCTGCTCACACTGATGGGGTGCAGCTGTGGGACCCTATTTTCAGAGATGATGTTCTCCACCCAACTCTCAAAAAGCTGAAATGGTCTTCAGTAGAGATGGATAGTCGAGCTGGGCTATCAGACGGTCACCTCTGTAGCTGTAGTGTCATTTTTCCTATGGTCCAATGTGTAAATTAAACAAAAAAGTGCACGTTTGTTATGATGTCCAAGATGGGGACCAGGATGTGGACATAATAAAAAATTAGGGAACATGATAGGAGACATTTCTACAATACATATAATCATTCTTATCTATTTAATACGATGACAACAGCTCTCCATACCTGCAGTCCACCACAAGGACCACCCTCTCTAATCCCTGAAAAATGAAATCATCCTCAGTGACGAAGAGAGGGGGCTAAGCGCCCCCCATGGTCTGAGAGCATTGACTCTTCTAAGAGTCCTAAGAGTCCTGCTCACACTGATGGGGTGCAGCTGTGGGACCCTATTTTCAGAGATGATGTCCTCCACCCAACTCTCAAAAAGCTGAAAGGGTCTTCAGTAGAGATGGATTGTCGAGCTGGGCTATCAGACGGTCACCTCTGTAGCTGTAGTGTCATTTTTCCTATGGTCCAATGTGTAAATTAAACAAAAAAGTGCACGTTTGTTATGATGTCCAAGATGGGGACCAGGATGTGGACATAATAAAAAATTAGGGAACATGATAGGAGACATTTCTACAATACATATAATCATTCTTATCTATCTAATACGATGATAACAGCTCTCCATACCTGCAGTCCACCACAAGGACCACCCTCTCTAATCCCTGAAAAATGAAATCATCCTCAGTGACGAAGAGAGGGGGCTAAGTGCCCCCAATGGTCTCAGAGCATTGACTCTTCTAAGAGTCCTAAGAGTCCTGCTCACACTGATGGGGTGCAGCTGTGGGACCCTATTTTCAGAGATGATGTCCTCCACCCAACTCTCAAAAAGCTGAAAGGGTCTTCAGTAGAGATGGATAGTCGAGCTGGGCTATCAGACGGTCACCTCTGTAGCTGTAGTGTCATTTTTCCTATGGTCCAATGTGTAAATTAAACAAAAAAGTGCACGTTTGTTATGATGTCCAAGATGGGGACCAGGATGTGGACATAATAAAAAATTAGGGAACATGATAGGAGACATTTCTACAATACATATAATCATTCTTATCTATCTAATACGATGACAACAGCTCTCCATACCTGCAGTCCACCACAAGGACCACCCTCTCTAATCCCTGAAAAATGAAATCATCCTCAGGGACGAAGAGAGGGGGCTAAGCGCCCCCCATGGTTTTAGAGCATTGACTCTTCTAAGAGTCCTAAGAGTCCTGCTTACACTGATGGGGTGCAGCTGTGGGACCCTATTTTAAGAGATGATGTCCTCCACCCAACTCTCAAAAAGCTGAAAGGGTCTTCAGTAGAGATGGATAGTCGAGCTGGGCTATCAGACGGTCACCTCTGTAGCTGTAGTGTCATTTTTCCTATGGTCCAATGTGTAAATTAAACAAAAAAGTGCACGTTTGTTATGATGTCCAAGATGGGGACCAGGATGTGGACATAATAAAAAATTAGGGAACATGATAGGAGACATTTCTACAATACATATAATCATTCTTATCTATCTAATACGATGACAACAGCTCTCCATACCTGCAGTCCACCACAAGGACCACCCTCTCTAATCCCTGAAAAATGAAATCATCCTCAGTGACGAAGAGAGGGGGCTAAGCGCCCCCATGGTCTCAGAGCATTAACTCTTCTAAGAGTCCTAAGAGTCCTGCTCACACTGATGGGGTGCAGCTGTGGGACCCTATTTTCAGAGATGATGTCCTCCACCCAACTCTCAAAAAGCTGAAAGGGTCTTCAGTAGAGATGGATAGTCGAGCTGGGCTATCAGACGGTCACCTCTGTAGCTGTAGTGTCATTTTTCCTATGGTCCAATGTGTAAATTAAACAAAAAAGTGCACGTTTGTTATGATGTCCAAGATGGGGACCAGGATGTGGACATAATAAAAAATTAGGGAACATGATAGGAGACATTTCTACAATACATATAATCATTCTTATCTATTTAATACGATGACAACAGCTCTCCATACCTGCAGTCCACCACAAGGACCACCCTCTCTAATCCCTGAAAAATGAAATCATCCTCAGTGACGAAGAGAGGGGGCTAAGCGCCCCCCATGGTCTCAGAGCATTGACTCTTCTAAGAGTCCTAAGAGTCCTGCTCACACTGATGGGGTGCAGCTGTGGGACCCTATTTTCAGAGATGATGTCCTCCACCCAACTCTCAAAAAGCTGAAAGGGTCTTCAGTAGAGATGGATTGTCGAGCTGGGCTATCAGACGGTCACCTCTGTAGCTGTAGTGTCATTTTTCCTATGGTCCAATGTGTAAATTAAACAAAAAAGTGCACGTTTGTTATGATGTCCAAGATGGGGACCAGGATGTGGACATAATAAAAAATTAGGGAACATGATAGGAGACATTTCTACAATACATATAATCATTCTTATCTATCTAATACGATGATAACAGCTCTCCATACCTGCAGTCCACCACAAGGACCACCCTCCCTAATCCCTGAAAAATGAAATCATCCTCAGTGACGAAGAGAGGGGGCTAAGTGCCCCCAATGGTCTCAGAGCATTGACTCTTCTAAGAGTCCTAAGAGTCCTGCTCACACTGATGGGGTGCAGCTGTGGGACCCTATTTTCAGAGATGATGTCCTCCACCCAACTCTCAAAAAGCTGAAAGGGTCTTCAGTAGAGATGGATAGTCGAGCTGGGCTATCAGACGGTCACCTCTGTAGCTGTAGTGTCATTTTTCCTATGGTCCAATGTGTAAATTAAACAAAAAAGTGCACGTTTGTTATGATGTCCAAGATGGGGACCAGGATGTGGACATAATAAAAAATTAGGGAACATGATAGGAGACATTTCTACAATACATATAATCATTCTTATCTATCTAATACGATGACAACAGCTCTCCATACCTGCAGTCCACCACAAGGACCACCCTCTCTAATCCCTGAAAAATGAAATCATCCTCAGTGACGAAGAGAGGGGGCTAAGCGCCCCCATGGTCTCAGAGCATTAACTCTTCTAAGAGTCCTAAGAGTCCTGCTCACACTGATGGGGTGCAGCTGTGGGACCCTATTTTCAGAGATGATGTCCTCCACCCAACTCTCAAAAAGCTGAAAGGGTCTTCAGTAGAGATGGATAGTCGAGCTGGGCTATCAGACGGTCACCTCTGTAGCTGTAGTGTCATTTTTCCTATGGTCCAATGTGTAAATTAAACAAAAAAGTGCACGTTTGTTATGATGTCCAAGATGGGGACCAGGATGTGGACATAATAAAAAATTAGGGAACATGATAGGAGACATTTCTACAATACATATAATCATTCTTATCTATCTAATACGATGACAACAGCTCTCCATACCTGCAGTCCACCACAAGGACCACCCTCTCTAATCCCTGAAAAATGAAATCATCCTCAGTGACGAAGAGAGGGGGCTAAGCGCCCCCATGGTCTCAGAGCATTAACTCTTCTAAGAGTCCTAAGAGTCCTGCTCACACTGATGGGGTGCAGCTGTGGGACCCTATTTTCAGAGATGATGTCCTCCACCCAACTCTCAAAAAGCTGAAAGGGTCTTCAGTAGAGATGGATAGTCGAGCTGGGCTATCAGACGGTCACCTCTGTAGCTGTAGTGTCATTTTTCCTATGGTCCAATGTGTAAATTAAACAAAAAAGTGCACGTTTGTTATGATGTCCAAGATGGGGACCAGGATGTGGACATAATAAAAAATTAGGGAACATGATAGGAGACATTTCTACAATACATATAATCATTCTTATCTATTTAATACGATGACAACAGCTCTCCATACCTGCAGTCCACCACAAGGACCACCCTCTCTAATCCCTGAAAAATGAAATCATCCTCAGTGACGAAGAGAGGGGGCTAAGCGCCCCCCATGGTCTCAGAGCATTGACTCTTCTAAGAGTCCTAAGAGTCCTGCTCACACTGATGGGGTGCAGCTGTGGGACCCTATTTTCAGAGATGATGTCCTCCACCCAACTCTCAAAAAGCTGAAAGGGTCTTCAGTAGAGATGGATTGTCGAGCTGGGCTATCAGACGGTCACCTCTGTAGCTGTAGTGTCATTTTTCCTATGGTCCAATGTGTAAATTAAACAAAAAAGTGCACGTTTGTTATGATGTCCAAGATGGGGACCAGGATGTGGACATAATAAAAAATTAGGGAACATGATAGGAGACATTTCTACAATACATATAATCATTCTTATCTATCTAATACGATGATAACAGCTCTCCATACCTGCAGTCCACCACAAGGACCACCCTCCCTAATCCCTGAAAAATGAAATCATCCTCAGTGACGAAGAGAGGGGGCTAAGTGCCCCCAATGGTCTCAGAGCATTGACTCTTCTAAGAGTCCTAAGAGTCCTGCTCACACTGATGGGGTGCAGCTGTGGGACCCTATTTTCAGAGATGATGTCCTCCACCCAACTCTCAAAAAGCTGAAAGGGTCTTCAGTAGAGATGGATAGTCGAGCTGGGCTATCAGACGGTCACCTCTGTAGCTGTAGTGTCATTTTTCCTATGGTCCAATGTGTAAATTAAACAAAAAAGTGCACGTTTGTTATGATGTCCAAGATGGGGACCAGGATGTGGACATAATAAAAAATTAGGGAACATGATAGGAGACATTTCTACAATACATATAATCATTCTTATCTATCTAATACAATGACAACAGCTCTCCATACCTGCAGTCCACCACAAGGACCACACTCTCTAATCCCTGAAAAATGAAATCATCCTCAGTGACGAAGAGAGGGGGCTAAGCGCCCCCATGGTCTCAGAGCATTAACTCTTCTAAGAGTCCTAAGAGTCCTGCTCACACTGATGGGGTGCAGCTGTGGGACCCTATTTTCAGAGATGATGTCCTCCACCCAACTCTCAAAAAGCTGAAAGGGTCTTCAGTAGAGATGGATAGTCGAGCTGGGCTATCAGACGGTCACCTCTGTAGCTGTAGTGTCATTTTTCCTATGGTCCAATGTGTAAATTAAACAAAAAAGTGCACGTTTGTTATGATGTCCAAGATGGGGACCAGGATGTGGACATAATAAAAAATTAGGGAACATGATAGGAGACATTTCTACAATACATATAATCATTCTTATCTATCTAATACGATGACAACAGCTCTACATACCTGCAGTCCACCACAAGGACCACCCTCTCTAATCCCTGAAAAATGAAATCATCCTCAGTGACGAAGAGAGGGGGCCAAGCGCCCCCCATGGTACCAGAGCATTGACTCTTCTAAGAGTCCTAAGAGTCCTGCTCACACTGATGGGGTGAAGCTGTGGGACCCTATTTTCAGAGATGATGTCCTCCACCCAACTCTCAAAAAGCTGAAAGGGTCTTCAGTAGAGATGGATAGTCGAGCTGGGCTATCAGACGGTCACCTCTGTAGCTGTAGTGTCATTTTTCCTATGGTCCAATGTGTAAATTAAACAAAAAAGTGCACGTTTGTTATGATGTCCAAGATGGGGACCAGGATGTGGACATAATAAAAAACTTAGGGAACATGATAGGAGACATTTCTACAATACATATAATCATTCTTATCTATCTAATACGATGATAACAGCTCTCCATACCTGCAGTCCACCACAAGGACCACCCTCTCTAAACCCTGAAAAATGAAATCATCCTCAGTGACGAAGAGAGGGGGCTCAGTGCCCCCAATGGTCTCAGAGCATTGACTCTTCTAAGAGTCTTAAGAGTCCTGCTCACACTGATGGGGTGCAGCTGTGGGACCCTATTTTCAGAGATGATGTCCTCCACCCAACTCTCAAAATGCTGAAAGGGTCTTCAGTAGAGATGGATAGTCGAGCTGGGCTATCAGACGGTCACCTCTGTAGCTGTAGTGTCATTTTTCCTATGGTCCAATGTGTAAATTAAACAAAAAAGTGCACGTTTGTTATGATGTCCAAGATGGGGACCAGGATGTGGACATAATAAAAAATTAGGGAACATGATAGGAGACATTTCTACAATACATATAATCATTCTTATCTATCTAATACGATGACAACAGCTCTCCATACCTGCAGTCCACCACAAGGACCACCCTCTCTAATCCCTGAAAAATGAAATCATCCTCAGTGACGAAGAGAGGGGGCCAAGCGCCCCCCATGGTACCAGAGCATTGACTCTTCTAAGAGTCCTAAGAGTCCTGCTCACACTGATGGGGTGAAGCTGTGGGACCCTATTTTCAGAGATGATGTCCTCCACCCAACTCTCAAAAAGCTGAAAGGGTCTTCAGTAGAGATGGATAGTCGAGCTGGGCTATCAGACGGTCACCTCTGTAGCTGTAGTGTCATTTTTCCTATGGTCCAATGTGTAAATTAAACAAAAAAGTGCACGTTTGTTATGATGTTCAAGATGGGGACCAGGATGTGGACATAATAAAAAATTAGGGAACATGATAGGAGACATTTCTACAATACATATAATCATTCTTATCTATCTAATACGATCACAACAGCTCTCCATACCTGCAGTCCACCACAAGGACCACTCTCTCTAATCCCTGAAAAATGAAATCATCCTCAGTGACGAAGAGAGGGGGCTAAGCGCCACCCATGGTCTCAGAGCATTGACTCTTCTAAGAGTCCTAAGATTCCTGCTCACACTGATGGGGTGCAGCTGTGGGACCCTATTTTCCGAGATGATGTCCTCCACCCAACTCTCAAAAAGCTGAAAGGGTCTTCAGTAGAGATGGATAGTCGAGCTGGGCTATCAGACGGTCACCTCTGTAGCTGTAGTGTCATTTTTCCTATTGTCCAATTTGTAAATTAAACAAAAAAGTGCACGTTTGTTATGATTTCCAAGATGGGAACCAGGATGTGGACATAATAAAAAAATAGGGAACATGATAGGAGACATTTAAACAATACATATAATCATTCTTATCTATCTAATACGATGACAACAGCTCTCCATACCTGCAGTCCACCACAAGGACCACCCTCTCTATTCCCTGAAAAGTGAAATCATCCTCAGTGACGAGGAGAGGGGCCTAAGCGCCCCCCATGGTCTCAGAGCATTGACTCTTCTAAGAGTCCTAAGAGTCCTGCTCACACTGATGGGGTGCAGCTGTGGGACCCTATTTTCAGAGATGATGTTCTCCACCCAACTCTCAAAAAGCTGAAAGGGTCTTCAGTAGAGATGGATAGTCGAGCTGGGCTATCAAACGGTCACCTCTGTAGCTGTAGTGTCATTTTTCCTATGGTCCAATGTGTAAATTAAACAAAAAAGTGCACGTTTGTTATGATGTCAAAGATGGGGACCAGGATGTGGACATAATAAAAAATTAGGGAACATGATAGGAGACATTTCTACAATACATATAATCATTCTTATCTATTTAATACGATGACAACAGCTCTCCATACCTGCAGTCCACCACAAGGACCACCCTCTCTAATCCCTGAAAAATGAAATCATCCTCAGTGACGAAGAGAGGGGGCTAAGCGCCCCCCATGGTCTCAGAGCATTGACTCTTCTAAGAGTCCTAAGAGTCCTGCTCACACTGATGGGGTGCAGCTGTGGGACCCTATTTTCAGAGATGATGTCCTCCACCCAACTCTCAAAAAGCTGAAAGGGTCTTCAGTAGAGATGGATAGTCGAGCTGGGCTATCAGACGGTCACCTCTGTAGCTGTAGTGTCATTTTTCCTATGGTCCAATGTGTAAATTAAACAAAAAAGTGCACGTTTGTTATGATGTCCAAGATGGGGACCAGGATGTGGACATAATAAAAAATTAGGGAACATGATAGGAGACATTTCTACAATACATATAATCATTCTTATCTATCTAATACGATGATAACAGCTCTCCATATCTGCAGTCCACCACAAGGACCACCCTCTCTAATCCCTGAAAAATAAAATCATCCTCAGTGATGAAGAGAGAGGGCTAAGTGCCCCCAATGGTCTCAGAGCATTGACTCTTCTAAGAGTCCTAAGAGTCCTGCTCACACTGATGGGGTGCAGCTGTGGGACCCTATTTTCAGAGATGATGTCCTCCACCCAACTCTCAAAAAGCTGAAAGGGTCTTCAGTAGAGATGGATAGTCGAGCTGGGCTATCAGACGGTCACCTCTGTAGCTGTAGTGTCATTTTTCCTATGGTCCAATGTGTAAATTAAACAAAAAAGTGCACGTTTGTTATGATGTTCAAGATGGGGACCAGGATGTGGACATAATAAAAAATTAGGGAACATGATAGGAGACATTTCTACAATACATATAATCATTCTTATCTATCTAATACGATCACAACAGCTCTCCATACCTGCAGTCCACCACAAGGACCACTCTCTCTAATCCCTGAAAAATGAAATCATCCTCAGTGACGAAGAGAGGGGGCTAAGCGCCACCCATGGTCTCAGAGCATTGACTCTTCTAAGAGTCCTAAGATTCCTGCTCACACTGATGGGGTGCAGCTGTGGGACCCTATTTTCCGAGATGATGTCCTCCACCCAACTCTCAAAAAGCTGAAAGGGTCTTCAGTAGAGATGGATAGTCGAGCTGGGCTATCAGACGGTCACCTCTGTAGCTGTAGTGTCATTTTTCCTATTGTCCAATTTGTAAATTAAACAAAAAAGTGCACGTTTGTTATGATTTCCAAGATGGGAACCAGGATGTGGACATAATAAAAAAATAGGGAACATGATAGGAGACATTTCTACAATACATATAATCATTCTTATCTATCTAATACGATGACAACAGCTCTCCATACCTGCAGTCCACCACAAGGACCACCCTCTCTATTCCCTGAAAAGTGAAATCATCCTCAGTGACGAGGAGAGGGGGCTAAGCGCCCCCCATGGTCTCAGAGCATTGACTCTTCTAAGAGTCCTAAGAGTCCTGCTCACACTGATGGGGTGCAGCTGTGGGACCCTATTTTCAGAGATGATGTTCTCCACCCAACTCTCAAAAAGCTGAAAGGGTCTTCAGTAGAGATGGATAGTCGAGCTGGGCTATCAAACGGTCACCTCTGTAGCTGTAGTGTCATTTTTCCTATGGTCCAATGTGTAAATTAAACAAAAAAGTGCACGTTTGTTATGATGTCAAAGATGGGGACCAGGATGTGGACATAATAAAAAATTAGGGAACATGATAGGAGACATTTCTACAATACATATAATCATTCTTATCTATTTAATACGATGACAACAGCTCTCCATACCTGCAGTCCACCACAAGGACCACCCTCTCTAATCCCTGAAAAATGAAATCATCCTCAGTGACGAAGAGAGGGGGCTAAGCGCCCCCCATGGTCTCAGAGCATTGACTCTTCTAAGAGTCCTAAGAGTCCTGCTCACACTGATGGGGTGCAGCTGTGGGACCCTATTTTCAGAGATGATGTCCTCCACCCAACTCTCAAAAAGCTGAAAGGGTCTTCAGTAGAGATGGATAGTCGAGCTGGGCTATCAGACGGTCACCTCTGTAGCTGTAGTGTCATTTTTCCTATGGTCCAATGTGTAAATTAAACAAAAAAGTGCACGTTTGTTATGATGTCCAAGATGGGGACCAGGATGTGGACATAATAAAAAATTAGGGAACATGATAGGAGACATTTCTACAATACATATAATCATTCTTATCTATCTAATACGATGACAACAGCTCTCCATACCTGCAGTCCACCACAAGGACCACCCTCTCTAATCCCTGAAAAATGAAATCATCCTCAGTGACGAAGAGAGGGGGCCAAGCGCCCCCCATGGTACCAGAGCATTGACTCTTCTAAGAGTCCTAAGAGTCCTGCTCACACTGATGGGGTGAAGCTGTGGGACCCTATTTTCAGAGATGATGTCCTCCACCCAACTCTCAAAAAGCTGAAAGGGTCTTCAGTAGAGATGGATAGTCGAGCTGGGCTATCAGACGGTCATCTCTGTAGCTGTAGTGTCATTTTTCCTATGGTCCAATGTGTAAATTAAACAAAAAAGTGCACGTTTGTTATGATGTCCAAGATGGGGACCAGGATGTGGACATAATAAAAAATTAGGGAACATGATAGGAGACATTTCTACAATACATATAATCATTCTTATCTATCTAATACGATCACAACAGCTCTCCATACCTGCAGTCCACCACAAGGACCACTCTCTCTAATCCCTGAAAAATGAAATCATCCTCAGTGACGAAGAGAGGGGGCTAAGCGCCCCCCATGGTCTCAGAGCACTGACTCTTCTAAGAGTCCTAAGATTCCTGCTCACACTGATGGGGTGCAGCTGTGGGACCCTATTTTCAGAGATGATGTCCTCCACCCAACTCTCAAAAAGCTGAAAGGGTCTTCAGTAGAGATGGATAGTCGAGCTGGGCTATCAGACGGTCACCTCTGTAGCTGTAGTGTCATTTTTCCTATGGTCCAATGTGTAAATTAAACAAAAAAGTGCACGTTTGTTATGATTTCCAAGATGGGGACCAGGATGTGGACATAATAAAAAAATAGGGAACATGATAGGAGACATTTCTACAATACATATAATCATTCTTATCTATCTAATACGATGACAACAGCTCTCCATACCTGCAGTCCACCACAAGGACCACCCTCTCTATTCCCTGAAAAGTGAAATCATCCTCAGTGACGAAGAGAGGGGGCTAAGCGCCCCCCATGGTCTCAGAGCATTGACTCTTCTAAGAGTCCTAAGAGTCCTGCTCACAGTGATGGGGTGCAGCTGTGGGACCCTATTTTCAGAGATGATGTTCTCCACCCAACTCTCAAAAAGCTGAAAGGGTCTTCAGTAGAGATGGATAGTGGAGCTGGGCTATCAGACGGTCACCTCTGTAGCTGTAGTGTCATTTTTCCTATGGTCCAATGTGTAAATTAAACAAAAAAGTGCACGTTTGTTATGATGTCCAAGATGGGGACCAGGATGTGGACATAATAAAAAATTAGGGAACATGATAGGAGACATTTCTACAATACATATAATCATTATTATCTATCTAAGACGATGATAACAGCTCTCCATATCTGCAGTCCACCACAAGGACCACCCTCTCTAATCCCTGAAAAATGAAATCATCCTCAGTGATGAAGAGAGGGGGCTAAGTGCCCCCAATGGTCTCAGAGCATTGACTCTTCTAAGAGTCCTAAGACTCCTGCTCACACTGATGGGGTGCAGCTGTGGGACCCTATTTTCAGAGATGATGTCCTCCACCCAACTCTCAAAAAGCTGAAAGGGTCTTCAGTAGAGATGGATAGTCGAGCTGGGCTATCAGACGGTCACCTCTGTAGCTGTAGTGTCATTTTTCCTATGGTCCAATGTGTAAATTAAACAAAAAAGTGCACGTTTGTTATGATGTCCAAGATGGGGACCAGGATGTGGACATAATAAAAAATTAGGGAACATGATAGGAGACATTTCTACAATACATATAATCATTCTTATCTATCTAATACGATGACAACAGCTCTCCATACCTGCAGTCCACCACAAGGACCACCCTCTCTAATCCCTGAAAAATGAAATCATCCTCAGTGACGAAGAGAGGGGGCTAAGCGCCCCCATGGTCTCAGAGCATTAACTCTTCTAAGAGTCCTAAGAGTCCTGCTCACACTGATGGGGTGCAGCTGTGGGACCCTATTTTCAGAGATGATGTCCTCCACCCAACTCTCAAAAAGCTGAAAGGGTCTTCAGTAGAGATGGATAGTCGAGCTGGGCTATCAGACGGTCACCTCTGTAGCTGTAGTGTCATTTTTCCTATGGTCCAATGTGTAAATTAAACAAAAAAGTGCACGTTTGTTATGATGTCCAAGATGGGGACCAGGATGTGGACATAATAAAAAATTAGGAAACATGATAGGAGACATTTCTACAATACATATAATCATTCTTATCTATCTAATACGATGACAACAGCTCTCCATACCTGCAGTCCACCACAAGGACCACCCTCTCTAATCCCTGAAAAATGAAATCATCCTCAGTGACGAAGAGAGGGGGCCAAGCGCCCCCCATGGTACCAGAGCATTGACTCTTCTAAAAGTCCTAATAGTCCTGCTCACACTGATGGGGTGAAGCTGTGGGACCCTATTTTCAGAGATGATGTCCTCCACCCAACTCTCAAAAAGCTGAAAGGGTCTTCAGTAGAGATGGATAGTCGAGCTGGGCTATCAGACGGTCACCTCTGTAGCTGTAGTGTCATTTTTCCTATGGTCCAATGTGTAAATTAAACAAAAAAGTGCACGTTTGTTATGATGTCCAAGATGGGGACCAGGATGTGAACATAATAAAAAATTAGGGAACATGATAGGAGACATTTCTACAATACATATAATCATTCTTATCTATCTAATACGATGACAACAGCTCTCCATACCTGCAGTCCACCACAAGGTCCACCCTCTCTAATCCCTGAAAAATGAAATCATCCTCAGTGACGAAGAGAGGGGGCCAAGCGCCCCCCATGGTACCAGAGCATTGACTCTTCTAAGAGTCCTAAGAGTCCTGCTCACACTGATGGGGTGAAGCTGTGGGACCCTATTTTCAGAGATGATGTCCTCCACCCAACTCTCAAAAAGCTGAAAGGGTCTTCAGTAGAGATGGATAGTCGAGCTGGGCTATCAGACGGTCACCTCTGTAGCTGTAGTGTCATTTTTCCTATGGTCCAATGTGTAAATTAAACAAAAAAGTGCACGTTTGTTATGATGTCCAAGATGGGGACCAGGATGTGGACATAATAAAAAATTAGGGAACATGATATGAGACATTTCTACAATACATATAATCATTCTTATCTATCTAATACGATGACAACAGCTCTCCATACCTGCAGTCCACCACAAGGACCACCCTCTCTAATCCCTGAAAAATGAAATCATCCTCAGGGACGAAGAGAGGGGGCTAAGCGCCCCCCATGGTTTTAGAGCATTGACTCTTCTAAGAGTCCTAAGAGTCCTGCTTACACTGATGGGGTGCAGCTGTGGGACCCTATTTTCAGAGATGATGTCCTCCACCCAACTCTCAAAAAGCTGAAAGGGTCTTCAGTAGAGATGGATAGTCGAGCTGGGCTATCAGACGGTCACCTCTGTAGCTGTAGTGTCATTTTTCCTATGGTCCAATGTGTAAATTAAACAAAAAAGTGCACGTTTGTTATGATGTCCAAGATGGGGACCAGGATGTGGACATAATAAAAAATTAGGGAACATGATAGGAGACATTTCTACAATACATATAATCATTCTTATCTATCTAATACGATCACAACAGCTCTCCATACCTGCAGTCCACCACAAGGACCACTTTCTCTAATCCCTGAAAAATGAAATCATCCTCAGTGACGAAGAGAGGGGGCTAAGCGCCCCCCATGGTCTCAGAGCATTGACTCTTCTAAGAGTCCTAAGATTCCTGCTTACACTGATGGGGTGCAGCTGTCGGACCCTATTTTCAGAGATGATGTCCTCCACCCAACTCTCAAAAAGCTGAAAGGGTCTTCAGTAGAGATGGATAGTCGAGCTGGGCTATCGGACGGTCACCTCTGTAGCTGTAGTGTCATTTTTCCTATGGTCCAATGTGTAAATTAAACAAAAAAGTGCACGTTTGTTATGATGTCCAAGATGGGGACCAGGATGTGGACATAATAAAAAATTAGGGAACATGATAGGAGACATTTCTACAATACATATAATCATTCTTATCTATCTAATACGATCACAACAGCTCTCCATACCTGCAGTCCACCACAAGGACCACTCTCTCTAATCCCTGAAAAATGAAATCATCCTCAGTGACGAAGAGAGGGGGCTAAGCGCCCCCCATGGTCTCAGAGCATTGACTCTTCTAAGAGTCCTAAGATTCCTGCTCACACTGATGGGGTGCAGCTGTGGGACCCTATTTTCAGAGATGATGTCCTCCACCCAACTCTCAAAAAGCTGAAAGGGTCTTCAGTAGAGATGGATAGTCGATCTGGGCTATCAGACGGTCACCTCTGTAGCTGTAGTGTCATTTTTCCTATGGTCCAATGTGTAAATTAAACAAAAAAGTGCACGTTTGTTATGATGTCCAAGATGGGGACCAGGATGTGGACATAATAAAAAAATAGGGAACATGATAGGAGACATTTCTACAATACATATAATCATTCTTATCTATCTAATACGATGACAACAGCTCTCCATACCTGCAGTCCACCACAAGGACCACCCTCTCTATTCCCTGAAAAGTGAAATCATCCTCAGTGACGAAGAGAGGGGGCTAAGCGCCCCCCATGGTCTCAGAGCATTGACTCTTCTAAGAGTCCTAAGAGTCCTGCTCACACTGATGGGGTGCAGCTGTGGGACCCTATTTTCAGAGATGATGTTCTCCACCCAACTCTCAAATAGCTGAAAGGGTCTTCAGTAGAGATGGATAGTCGAGCTGGGCTATCAGACGGTCACCTCTGTAGCTGTAGTGTCATTTTTCCTATGGTCCAATGTGTAAATTAAACAAAAAAGTGCACGTTTGTTATGATGTCCAAGATGGGGACCAGGATGTGGACATAATAAAAAATTAGGGAACATGATAGGAGACATTTCTACAATACATATAATCATTCTTATCTATTTAATACGATGACAACAGCTCTCCATACCTGCAGTCCACCACAAGGACCACCCTCTCTAATCCCTGAAAAATGAAATCATCCTCAGTGACGAAGAGAGGGGGCTAAGCGCCCCCCATGGTCTCAGAGCATTGACTCTTCTAAGAGTCCTAAGAGTCCTGCTCACACTGATGGGGTGCAGCTGTGGGACCCTATTTTCAGAGATGATGTCCTCCACCCAACTCTCAAAAAGCTGAAAGGGTCTTCAGTAGAGATGGATAGTCGAGCTGGGCTATCAGACGGTCACCTCTGTAGCTGTAGTGTCATTTTTCCTATGGTCCAATGTGTAAATTAAACAAAAAAGTGCACGTTTGTTATGATGTCCAAGATGGGGACCAGGATGTGGACATAATAAAAAATTAGGGAACATGATAGGAGACATTTCTACAATACATATAATCATTCTTATCTATCTAATACGATGACAACAGCTCTCCATACCGTATTTCATGGTCAATCCAGGTTTGTCAGTGATGGCACTGACATAATGTATGGCGTCTTTTTCGGGCGTTATCCTTTGCCTTTTCATTGTGAAAATCCAGTTGCCTATATCAAAGCAAATTCTACTACTTGTAAAGTATGCAGAAAATGAAATGTAGAACATATAACATCAACTGCTTAGGAACGCATCATAGGTTAGTACTTAAAAGGATATTGTCATGTTCTAGTCATAATGCAAGCTGGACATTTTTCATGTTACCCTGTAATCGCCGGCCTGTTCTAATGCTCACAAGCAAAGATATATGCTCAGCTGCTAAGGCTTCCCTCTGCCTTCTGAATGAAAATTGAATATGTCTGGCTCACTGTGTATATAGCAGGTGCTCAGAAAAAATAAGAGTCAATTCAAAAGAAATAGCTCTGGTACACTATAGTGATTAATAATGTAAGAAAAGAACTCTTGGAATGCTGAAAATTCTTTATTTGTGCAAAAGGATAATTCATCCAACGTTTCGACCTTGTTTTTAGGTCTTTATCAAGGATAAAGTTATCTAAGATCATAAAGGGTTACAAAACCATATAAACACGTAATTAGTACATAGTACAACATAACAGTACAATATATTGCTACTTGAGAGTACAATGGGTCAAATGACCATGAGGCACATACAAAAAATTTTTCCAAAGCCATAGTGAAAACATTTGTACTGAGGAAAGAAAATTTCCACATGACCTATCTGGAGAAACATTCTGGATCAAACAACCAAAAATAGTCAAGCAGGTAAATACACACCTATATGGATAACAGGATGATATGTGTTCAATTGTATAGCGTCATTGCCATTAAGGTACAAATGGAAAACTTGCAATCCTATATAGTGAAGGAAATGAACACATATCATATCAAAGAACACAGGAACATGGGTGTGAGAAAAACCTCAATGTTTATACTTTGTTCTTTATAATGGTGTGAACATGTATATGTCTCAGTACCTTATGCACTTGAGAATTCTAGTGAGTAGATGATGAAAGCCTATTCCAGAACTGGAATCGGTAAATAATTGTAGGTGGAATCTAAATGAAAAGATGGTACAAGTGTTATCATGACACGTGGGCTATAACACAATGGACCGTGTGACAAAGAAGAAAGGAGAGAAAGAAGAGGAAGAAAATGGAACTACCTGTAACATTACGTGATAGTCACTGGTAAGTATCACTTGACAATTCAGGTGAAAAAGGATTCCTTTATTAAAGGGTTCTCAGTCGCCTCAGGATCATGAAATACTAGGGTAAATGATATGAGAATGGGTAAGAAGCACCACTAAAGGAAATATGAAATGCAGGACATATATCTATAAACCCCTGAACTACATGATAGAAATAAAAAGAAGAAAAAAGAAAAAAAAGAAGAAAGAAGAACACATAGAATGCGGAAAGAGAATGGGTACAACTACCTGAGTTACTGCAGGGAGGCCCCTGGTTGGTATTGTGAGGGTTAGTGGAATTCCTTCACTGAAGGGTTCTCAGTTGCCTCAGGTTCGTGAAAAATGCTATAGACAAATAATGCCCGGAGAAAAGGGGTTCATATACAGCGAATAATGGTAATACAAGGTACATCTGTCACATGTAATAGTATATATATATATATTGTACTAAGCTCTACACCAGAAATAGAAAGTAGTCCCTCTGCCTTCTGTCTAGGTGCCCTGAGTTATGTCCTGTAAACTGTCACAGCGACCCAGACACACATGTGTAGTAGGGGAATATCCCTGCTGAGATGCCAGTGCTAGAGCACTCGTTTGCTGTGGAGTTGAACGCTATGTGAGCAGTTCTTACCTTCAATGAGCAGAAGTCTCTTTTTTCAGATTTCAATATCTCTGTGGGTATCTGGCAGAAATATGGAATACTCTTTACTGCTAAGACCCTGTACACCACTCCCACTAAAGGGGGCTTTACACGCTGCGACATCGCTAATGCGGAGTCGTTGGGGTCACGGAATTTGTGACGCACATCCGGCCGCATTAGCGATGTTGCTGCGTGTGACACCGATGAGCGATTTTGCATCGTTGCAAAAACGTGCAAAATCGCTCATCGGTGACATGGGTCTCCATTCTCGATTATCGTTACTGCAGCAGTAACGATGTAGTTCGTCGCTCCTGCGGCAGCACACATCACTCCGTGTGACACCGCAGAAACGAGGAACCTCTCCTTACCTGCCTCCCAGCCGCTATGAGGAAGGAAGGAGGTGGGCGGGATGTTCCGGCCACTCATCTCCGCCCCTCCGCTGCTATTGGGCGGTCGCTCAGTGACGTCGCTGTGACGCCGCACGGACCGCCCCCTTAGAAAGGAGGCGGTTCGCCGGTCACAGCGACGTCGCCGGGCAGGTAAGTATGTGTGACGGGTCTGGTCGGTGTTGTGCGGCATGGGCAGCGATTTACCCGTGTCGCGCAACAGATGGGGGCGGGTACCCACACTAGCAATATCGGGACCGATATCGCAGTGTGTAAAGTAGCCTTTAGTCACATGACCAAGACTGTATCTGTGTCCCTACAACACACTTGAGACAAATGTGTGTGTGAGCCTGCATTGTGGGGTATATATAATATATTATAAAGCTGGGAAGGATCATTCTAAGCAGTGAGCTGTTCCAGTATTTGTAGGAAAATACCCAGTAGAAGCATCAAACACAGCACCAATACCTCCCATCAGTATCCCACCACAGTGCCATGTAACCCATGCCCTACACTCCCATCTACACCAATACTATACAGGCACAAACTAGTATATCTGACTAAAAGCCCCCAAAATATGAAGAACGGCCTATAGTTGAGTGTGGATATAAAATCTATGTGAGCAGAGCTAGAATAGAAATCACTGATCGCATTGAAGTCATTCTGACCATAAATCACCATGATATCAAGGTGAGGAGTTGTGTGTTACTGCTGGGAGGAAAGGGTTAACAGTGGAATATTAAGGTGCATTTCTGTGTGCAGTGTTACTAGTCAATGTAACAATTCAGTATGAGCTGCTCTTGGTGCCGGGGGAGGGAGATGCTCTCCTGAGCAAGATAGATGGGGAATGAACATAATATCTATATAGTGTAAGGCAGGGGGTCTCAAACTCGGCTGGGTGTATGGGCCGCACAGAGGGAAAAAATAATTTGGGGGGCTGCATTCTTTGCAAGACAAAGTGACATTTTTATTGGTACCATATATGTATATATTTTTTTCACACACCTTTGGATGACTGATTTTCAACATTTTTCACTTGTTTATTATAACAAATGTGCACATTCTTTGGTTAAATCTAAAAAAAATAAATGTGATGTTAAAAAAAAGTCATGCCTTATTTTGTTTTTTTTTACATTTTATCCCTTTCTTTTAACTAATAGTGTTACAATTATGACGCTAGCGTTTTGTGAAGGGAATGCTTTGCCTACTTCCGTGACTATGGCCTTCCGGAACTGCTGCATTTTGGCTGACCTCTCCGCCTCGGGAATAAGAGACATAAAGTTCTCCTTGTAGCGTGGGTCTAACAGTGTTACCAACCAGTAATGATTGTCGGCCAAGATGTTCTTAACGCGAGGGTCACGAGACAGGCAGCTTACCATAAAGTCATCCATGTGCGCCAGACTCTTAACAGCCATCACTTCAGTATCCAGACCAACACGATGACTGAACATGCTGTCCTCCTCCTTCTCCTCCTCCTCCTCATCTACCCTGTCCTCTGGCCAGCCACGCTGAACTGAGCATATGACTGGTATGCATGTCATATCCTCAATTTGGCCGGAGAGTTGCTCCATGTCTTCATCTTCCTCCTCGTCATAGTCCTCCACTGCACGTTGTGATGAGACGAGGCTGGGCTATGTGTTATCACCCACACCCACTACTGTTTCTTGCTCCAACTCATCGTGTTCCGCCTGCAATGCATCATGTTTGGTTTTGAGCAGAGACCGTTTTAGAAGGCAGAGAAGCGGTATGGTGACGCTAATAATGGCGTCATCGCCGCTCACCATCTTGGTGGAGTCCTCAAAGTTTTGGAGGATGGTACATAGGTCGGACATCCATCTCCACTCCTCAGGTGTTATGTGTGGAGTTTGACCCATTTCCCGACGGCTTAGGTGATGCAGGTACTCAACAACTGCCCTCTTCTGCTCACATATCCTGATCAACATGTGCAGAGTTGAATTCCAACGCGTGGGGACATCACACACCAGTCTGTGAGCCGGAAGATGCAAATGACGCTGAAAGCCGGCAAGGCCGGCTGAAGCAGTAGGTGACTTTCGAAAATGTGCAGACAGGCGGCGAACTTTTACCAGCAGATGAGACAGCTCTGGGTATGACTTTAGAAACCGCTGAACCACGAGGTTGAGCACATGGGCCATGCATGGAACATGTGTCAGCTGGCCTCGCCTCAAAGCCGCCACTAGGTTCCGGCCATTGTCACACACAACCTTTCCTGGCTTTAGGTTCAGAGGTGTGAGCCAGTGATCTGCATGCTGTTTTAGAGCTGTCCACACCTCTTCTGCATTGTGGGATTTGTCACTTATGCAGATTAGCTGCAGCACAGCCTGTTGCCGCTTCGCCGAGGCAGTGCTGCAGTGCTTCCAGCTTGGGACTGGTGTGGAGGGTAAAGTGGATGAGGATGCGCAGGAGGAGGAGGAGGCTGAAGAGCATGACATTCCGGAGCTGTAGAGTGTGGGTGAAACCCTGACTGAGGTAGGGCCTGCAAACCTTGGTGTGGGAAGGACTTGTTCCGTTCCTCGCTCAAACTGGGTCCCAGCTGGGCTGGGCTGGGTAGGGCGTTGTGGGGGGTTTGTCTATCTCCGTGTGAGGTGAGTTTGTTTAAGTTAGCCTTTTCTTTGGCGTTTTTTGGAGCCCTGCGGGTTGGGGAGTTGGTATCGCCCAGTAAGGCGTTCCCCGGGGGCTTGGATTGGGGTGACATTGTCAGTGGAAAACGGAGTTGAATTTTGGATTAGGAAATCGAAAACTGATCAGAGAGGTGTGGGTAGACTAGTCCGTTTGGGGATGGTTGTGGCATCTGATATGTGCCCGTTCAAGTGTCTCGGGAATTTTCAACAGATCCGTCCGAAGGTGGATGGCCCCTTATTATGTCACGAGGATGGGTCCTTTTTATCGAGATACCAATTTGTGAGTGTTTTTAGGGCATGTTTGAAGTCGTTGGGGTTAGATCCGAAGTCTTTCGGATTGGGGCAGCGACGGAGGCCTCTATATGCGGCCTACCGGAGGAGACAGTTAAGCAGATTGGTAGGTGGAAGTCGCAGCGCTTTAAGTCGTATGTACGTCCCCAGGTGGTTGTTGGCAATTGAGGGGAAAAGGGGGGGGTATTAGGGGGGGGGAGAGTGTGTGTTTTTTGTCAATTTGGTTTGGTGAGGCAATAAAATGGTGTCGTCTGTACATTTTGTATTGCAGAAGCACCCCCCCTTCCTTCCCTGGTCTGGATCCTTGGCCACTCTTATGTGTATTGGGGAGCCCGACGAGCGGACGCGAGATGGAACGGGAGACAGCTAGGTTTTGAGAAGGACCTGGCTCTCGTGCGATGGCTCGGTGTTCGGGGGTTAGGGTGGAACAGGGTGTTGCAGGAGGTGCATAGATACGCCCGGTTGGACAGACCTCCTGACATGTTAGTGTTGCATGCCGGGGGGAATGATTTGGGTGGGCGTCCTTTTCGAATCTTGATAAAGGACATCAAACATGATTTGTTACGGTTATGGGTGTCGTTTCCAGGTCTAACGATAGTCTGGTCGGAGATAGTAGCGAGAAAGAGTTGGCAGAAAGCGCGGTCAGTTGACAGGTTGAACAAGGCGCGGGCGAAGGTTAATAGGGCGATCTCGAAGTTTGTTAGTCGGAACGGGGGTATAGCAATACGGCATGTTGAGTTGGAAAGGACGGAAGAGGAATTTTGGTTGGCTGACGGGGTACACCTTAATGCGGTGGGAACTGACTTATGGGCTCTTGGCTTGCAGGGAGGTATTGAGAGGGCCCTTTGGTTGCGGGGGGTCTCAGGCACTTGAAGGGTTTCAAGGTGCCTTCGTTGTGGTGTTGTTTATTGGTGGGTCCTTGAAGTTGGTTTAAAATTGGTTCGGGGATTCATCCGGGTATGGATCCCCTCATTGGCAGAATTGATGGTCCCCTGGTGATTTTGGGGGGGAACCCCGACGGGGTATGTCGGGGCCCCTGGGGGTGTGGTTGGGGTTGACGGAGGATTAACCCTTACCATTTGGTGCTCCTGAGCCAGTGTGGGTAACGGCTGGGAGCAAGTTGAGGTTTTTTATTGCTCGGTTATGGGAATCACCAGGGTTTTGGTAGCTTCAAGGACCTTACCACATTGCAAATTTTATTGGTTATGTATTCGTGTTAATAAAATGGCTGCTATGGCCAAAATTATCCAAAGATAAATTTGTGTCTGTGTAATTACTTTTAAATAAGAAATGGGAATGGAGGTGTGGGGTATGAAAGGAAGACCGGAGTCAACAATTCCAGGGTCAAGCATGTTTATTTGCGTAAGCTTCGTTCCAGGGTAGAAAGGGTAAGAGTGCCTTTCAGAATTCGAAGTGGTCGGACTGTACGGACCACCAAGAACTGCAGGAGAGCTTGAACATCTTCCCATGGATTTGCGACATCCTCCCTCATCAGTTACGTAGGTAAGCAGGTTCTCAGCATTGCAGCCCATTTGTTGTCTTAAGTTAGTTAAGCGGGGTTAACTAACCTGTCAGTTCAGCCTCAGGTCTAAAGCAGAGGCCTGGACTCCACTCCTTACTCCTCACTCCACAACTCTCCTTAAAAACAACTGACTCCTTTTTCCTGCCCCGGGGTCTCCAGACCCCTAGGTGGGCGTTTCCTTCCGTCTGGTCCTGCCCACTGGTGTGCCTGTCTTTCCCTGGGGGAGGTGACTAGGATTTTCTGGTTGGCTTTGTGTGACTTAGGTGAGGGAAGTTGTTATGCGGGGGCCTATGTGTGAGTACCTGCAGTGTCAGGGCGTCACATATGTATGTGTGTATGTCTGCTAAAGGAATCCGCACCGTCATATTTACAAACACAAAATTTTGCAGACACCTCATGTGACTCAGGGAACGTCGTAGACTATGTTTTAACAGGAATATTTAACCCCGCGCTTTACAGTTACTCTCCAAAAAACCTGCCTCCATTAAACTGAATGGAGGTGGGAGCTGCAAGTTATTAATAGCAGCTGTGATTGGTTGCTATAAGAACAAAGGACATTCATAGTATAAGAAGCTTATGTGTGAGATAATATGATGTCAGTGGGGAGACAGATAGAGAGAGACAGACACAGACTGAGAGACAAACAGACAGAGACAGATAGGCATAGACAGACAGGGAAAGAGACAGAGACAAACAGACAGAGGCAGACAGGGAAAGAGACAGACAGAGATAGACAGGGAAAAAAGGCAGACAGACAGAGACAGAGAAAGAGACAGAGGCAGATAGGGAAACAGACAGAGACAAACATACAGAGACAGGCAGGAGAAAAGGCAGACCGACAGGGAAAGAGACAGACAGGGGAAGAGACAGACAGAGAGAGACAGACAGATAGAGACAGACAAAGAAATACAGAGATAGACAGGGAAAGAGACAAACGGGGAATGAGTCAGACAGAGAGAGACAAAGAGAGACAGGCAGAGAGAGACAGGGAAAGAGACAGACAGGGGAAGAGAAAGACAGAGACAGACAAAGAAATACAGAGACAGACAGGGGAAGAGACAGACAGGGGAAGAGACAGACAGGGGAAGAGACAGACAGACAGGGAAAGAGACAGACCTGGAAAAGAGACAGACCTGGAAAAGAGACAGGCCTGGAAAAGAGACAGACAGACATAGAAACAGACAGCCACAAAGAGAGAGAGAGACAGACAGACACAGAGAGACAGACAGAGATAGAGAGACAGACAGACATGGATAGAGATAGAGACACACAGAGACAGACAGATGACAGAGACTGGGAGAGAGACAGACAGAAGCATAAATCCCTAACTAAAACTTAACATTTAATGATAGTTTTAAAAGGTAAAAAAACACAAATCATGTAAATAGAATGACTCTCTTCTGTGCATAGAGTCAACATTTTGTGTTTGTAAATATGACGGTGCGGATTCCTTTAGCAGACATACACACATACATATGTGACGCCCTGACACTGCAGGTAGTCACACATAGGCCCCCGCATAACAACTTCCCTCACCTAAGTCACACAAAGCCAACCAGAAAACCCTAGTCACCTCCCCCAGGGAAAGACAGGCACACCAGTGGGCAGGACCAGACGGAAGGAAACGCCCACCTAGGGGTCTGGAGACCCCGGGGCAGGAAAAAGGAGTCAGTTGTTTTTAAGGAGAGTTGTGGAGTGAGGAGTAAGGAGTGGAGTCCAGGCCTCTGCTTTAGACCTGAGGCTGAACTGACAGGTTAGTTAACCCCGCTTAACTAACTTAAGATAACAAATGGGCTGCAATG